>NC_053026.1:526266473-526281380 GCF_003073215.2 Triticum urartu
GCGGCGCTATCAGAGGCACGGATGGTTCCCAAGTGAGCAGCAGTGGCGGTGTAACTGATGGCACAGGAGTGTCAACCATGGTGTCCAAAGCTGAATGCGACGCACACAGAGCAGAGGATTCAGGCACCAGCAAAGCGAGTGCAGATACCTGTTGACAGACCGCCTGAGAAAACTAAATATTCCCACCAGTCAATGACACCTGAATCTCCACATGGAAAGAGTTCTGTTGCAGTCCAAAACTAGAGCGCCAAGGTCCAAAGGAAGCCATCATCGGGTGGAGAGCAGAGAAAATTGTAGAGTTAAGCTGCTGTCGGGGTATGGTGTTTTCCAACAACAGAGCCATGAGAACATCCCCTTGATCCGAGAGACCAAAACACAGCCCGTGGTTATGAAGTTCAACCGAGACCGTGAGCGAGTCTTCAACCATTGGAGCCGCATAAATCTCCTGACTAGGAATCACCAGTAGATCAAAAGCAAAGCTAGCAGGGTCAGTCTCAGTCTCATCAGATGAAGTGATGGAATCATGCCATGCCTGCATAGCATTGTCAGAGCCATTATTTTCAGGCACAATACCATCTTGCACTTGCAGACCCTGTGCAGCGAGCCAAGCTTCAAAATTCATGAGATACGGAGGCAGAGGGGGCAGAGGAGGAGCAGCCGACGTAGGCCAGGCACCCCAGCCTGCATTATCCTGAACATGCTGCACATCAGGCCCTTCCGCTGTGCCATTGGGTGGTGTCGCATTATGCACAAGCCAATTGTGCACCTGTTGCTGATACAGCTGTTCCGCTGTCAGGTCGGGACCAAATTGAGGGTGCGGGATGCCATCAGGTGGGGGGGGGGGTTCCTCTCTGACGGGTGGTACTTTAGGCAGGAGACCATTCCAGTCATTGCTGCGGAGTATTGTGATCTGCACCGTCCAGCAATCGCGTGCTCCACCTAGCTACCATACCACAAAGCCCTTGGGCACAAGGTTCAATCTCAGGACTCTAGCCTTGATCAGCATGAAACGACGATCTTGGCGGGGATTATACCAAGACACAAGGGCACCAAAATCACCAAGAGACTTGTTAATGTAATAATCTGTCTGGTAATCATACAAAAATCCGAAATACATCAACCAGATCTCAGGACCGAAAGAGGTGGTACGATGGTTAAGAGCTTCATTATGAGGAACAAAGGTGATGAGCAGATCTTCTTCTTCGAGTTCTAATGGCGTAGCTACCGTAATATATCTGAAGAATGAATCCGGAAAGCCAAAAATCCCGATTCCGAATGGGTGATCGCTAACTTCAGTAGTGAAAAGCTGGGCCTCGTGAAGCAAACCTCTGACGGCATGACGGATGGTGGCACGACGATGCGGGGGGGGGGGAAAGTGGGGGGGGGGGGGCGCGCGGGGGGGGGGGGGGGGGTTCCTCTCTGACGGGTGGTACTTTAGGCAGGAGACCATTCCAGTCATTGCTGCGGAGTATTGTGATCTGCACCGTCCAGCAATCGCGTGCTCCACCTAGCTACCATACCACAAAGCCCTTGGGCACAAGGTTCAATCTCAGGACTCTAGCCTTGATCAGCATGAAACGACGATCTTGGCGGGGATTATACCAAGACACAAGGGCACCAAAATCACCAAGAGACTTGTTAATGTAATAATCTGTCTGGTAATCATACAAAAATCCGAAATACATCAACCAGATCTCAGGACCGAAAGAGGTGGTACGATGGTTAAGAGCTTCATTATGAGGAACAAAGGTGATGAGCAGATCTTCTTCTTCGAGTTCTAATGGCGTAGCTACCGTAATATATCTGAAGAATGAATCCGGAAAGCCAAAAATCCCGATTCCGAATGGGTGATCGCTAACTTCAGTAGTGAAAAGCTGGGCCTCGTGAAGCAAACCTCTGACGGCATGACGGATGGTGGCACGACGATGCAGAGGTACGTAGTGACTGGACCCTACAATGGCCAGATAGTCGTGGTTGAGCGGCGGGAGTGGCCCGACGACCATGCCGCTGCGGACGACATGATCCGCCAGTCCTTGTTCGACGGCGAATCCCGGCGGCAGGAAAGGCACCGGCTTGAGAGTGTAGTTTGCCATGGTGGTGGTGCGGATTGAGGGCGGCTGTGGTGACGGGGGTGGCAGAGGTGACGAATGGCTGGGGCAGGGCGGTGTCGATTGAGGAAATCGAGTAGAAGCGGAAACGTGAGGGGCATTTTTGGTAGGTTGAGGATTTTTGGGAATCCACTGCCAACGCACACGCCACCGCTTCCAACGACAAGATTGTGCCACGTGTCCATAGTGGCTGCAGGCCTCGCATCGGACGGTCGATTTTCGGTTGCGTTTATGCATATTAGAATCCGGGGCAACAGGAAAGCTGGGAGGATTGATATTATGAGGCCTAACCGCATCAACTAGTCCAATTTGTTGCTGATTAATCCGAGCCGGGCAATTACTTACCTTGTGGTCAGGTGCAGAGCACTTAATGCAAATCAGCCTAGCCGGGCAGTGAATCTTCGGATGGCCCCATTGTAAGCAGCGAGCACCCAAGACCTCCCAATTTTGAGCGGGAGTAGTAATCTCCTCCTCAGAATAGGAGGCCTGGGCCAAATCAGCCTTATGTTGGGCCGAGAGCCTAGGGGGCCAAACAGAATGGGCCGGGGCATATTTGCATGCCGAATTAAGGAAACACTACGGCGGGACAGGATAAGGAACATTAATGGGGCAATTAAATACACCCAAACGGAGACATGCCGGATTGTGCTCTTCCTCCATTTCCGCTAAACGGAGATATTTCTTCATTAATGAAATCCTCGGCGGATCCTGAATTATGGGCTCATCATCATTTGTTGCCAAAAATAATCCAAATTGAATTTGAATATCATGAGTGTTCTTTGGAATAGAAGAGGATGAAGAATCTTCCCGAGCATTTTTGTTGGAGAAAACCATATGATCAAGAGGTACCAAAGAGAATTTGCATAACTCATGAGAGGAAGCTGTCCCAGTAGAACGATTACTCAGAAACCCCAAGTCTGATTTGATAGCCATTGGATGTCTAGCTGAAATTTCTGATAGTTCTTCATCAGCATGCCAAGTACGATTAGACGTGGGGACCTGGGCAAAACCTCCCTTGAACAGATGAAAATGGCAAATAAAGTCCGGCCAAATACGATCTTTAAGACCGTAGATAAAATGTCCCACTTTATTATTGGCAACCGAGAAACGAAACACACGAGGATTGATCTTGTGCACTTTGAAACCAGAACTAATGCCCCCAATACAACATTGAAGAGCAATACCCACAGATTCTTCCTGGAGAGGAAAGGAGGCCGAAGAGAAGGAGACTACCAGGAAGAATTCCTTGTCGCCTCGGGAGGGAGAAAAATGAACCGTGGAACCAAATTTTCTTCTCACCTGATTTGCAAGGGCTAAGCCAGGGGCAAAATCCCAATGCAAAAGGCCTTCCATCTTGAATCAGATTAGAGATCGCCATGAATTCTGGTGAAGCAGGTGGGAGAGGAGAGGGGAGGGAGGTGGGAGGTGGGAGCCATTTTGATCACTCGTTGTTCCATGTAGTGGTTTTGGTCTTTTTTTTATTTTTGCATTTTGATTTTTTTTCTTTACATGTTTTTCTTCGAGGTTTTTGTTCTTTCACAAGTTTTCTTGATTTCTTTCATTGTACCTTTTCCTTTGTTTCTTTCTCTATTTCACTCATTTTTTCTTTCTATGTTTCTTTGATTCTTTCCTTGGTTTCCCTTGTTTTGTTCTTGGGTTTCATTATTTTTATTCCTTTGCATTGGTTTTCTTTGGTTTTCATTTCCGTTTCTGGTTTACTTGCTTATTTGGTTTTTATTGGTTCTCAATTTTCTTCTTTTTTGTTTTTTCTTGGGTTTCAACATTTTTTCTTATTGTTTTTCACGGATTTCACTGTTTTTCATTCTTTTGCACTTGGTTCTTCAGTTTTGATGTTTGTTTTCTTTGTTTTTGGTTTCCTTTGTTTCCTTTTTGGCTTTAATTTTATTCCTATTTTTTCCTTTTGGTTTCATTCTACATTTTCGTAAACCTCAAGAATATATTTTTTCAGTACATGTTACCTATTTTTTAATATGTGGTAGAAAATGAGAATGGCGTTTTGGAGGCCGAGCTCCATGGAGGCCTTTAGTTTTGAAAATTTCAAAATGAAACTTTTATGTTTCAAAAAATTCTGAAAAATATGTGTGTATGTAAGGATGTAACCCACATGTGTGTGAATTTTCATGATGAAAAACGTTGAAATCCATGAATAGTAGCATGTGTTAAAGAGTTCTAGATTTGTCTTTTTTGCAACTTCCTCATTTCAACGTGTTTTGCCCTGAAAATTTACACACATGTGTGTTATGCCTTCATGTATATCTGTATTTTTTTAGAATTTTTTAAAATGTAAAAATATGAATTTCCATGAAATTTGAATTTTGAATCTGGAGGCCTCCAGTGAGCTCGGTCACCAAAGGCAATTTCCGGTAAAAAAATAAATTATACACATTTTAACATTTCCAAATGCTATATTAACATTTTTCAAATACAAGATTAATATATTTTTTACAGCATGGTCAACATCATTTCTATACACATTTAACATTTTTCATATGCTTGATTAACATTTTTCAAATACTTGTTTAACATTTGTTCAAATGCTTGACTAACATTTTCTAAATAGATGTTCAACTTTTTCAAGCACATTGTAAATTTCGTGTATGCATGAGAAACATTTTATTTGTATGCACATTCAACATTTTTCAAATACAAGTATAACATTTTTTGAATGCATGGTCAACATTTTTTCTGTCCATTTTTTAACATTTTTCAAATGTTGATTAATATTTTTCAAACACAAGATTAAATTTTTAATACATGGTCAACATTTTTATACACATTTTAGCATTTTAAATGCTTGATTAACATTTTTTCAAATAAAATTTTAAAATTTCTGAATACATGGTCAACATATTTCAAATGCTTGATTAACTGTTTTCAAAAACTTGAGTAGTTTTTTTTCAAATGCTCGATTATCATTTTGAAGTACATAATGAAATTTTTCAGACACGTTATACATTTTTTGTATACACGAGAAACATTGTACACATTTAACATTTTTCATCTGTTTGGTTAACTTTTTTATAATTTTTGTGTAAAGTGTTACCGTAATGCATTTATTTAGAATATTTGAAAGTTTCAACTAAAGTAAAAAGAAAGAAAAAACTAAACTAAAAAAAGAGGTCGTGGCCTCCCGCACACCTGAGCCGGCCCATGGAGGCAGGCGCCTGACGCGAGAGCCAGCTATGTCTTGCTATAAGTGAGACATAACGCTGCCACTAAAGGCGCTCGAAAGCCTCTTGGCACTCACACGAGTCGTTGGTGGACAGCGGTCATAGGTAGTGTATTTGCTCTCTCGCCGCCCCTTTGATCATTCAACATTGAGCGATCGAAGGTCAAGATGTCCAACAAATATAGTGAATTCCTAAGTGTTCTAAGTTCGTAATTCTGAGAAATAAAAAGAGAAAAATGAAAACAAAAAAGTAAACGAAAACCAAGCAAAATCAGGGTAAAATCAGACCAGAGAATGTTTTTGAATTATGGCGTAGCTTTTATGAATATTTTGGCTCGGTTTTTGTCTACTTTTTTCTTCTCATTTTTATTTTATTTCTCAAATTCATGAACTTGTTTCAAATTCAAGAACATTTTAAAATTCCGGAAATTTGACTTCGTGAACTTATTTTATTTTATTTTCAGTTTTTGTGAACTTTTTCCCTACATCCGGTGAATACGTTTTCAAAATTAAAAACTTTTTCAAATTTTCTGAATTAATTACCAAAGTTAGTTGAACTTTTTTAAAATTTGTGTATCATTATCAGATTTTTCATTTTTTTTTCTTTTTCGAAATTTTATTTTTTAGATTATTTTTAACAACTTGACAGTCAATCGGTCAACGGGTCTACCAGTCAACCGATCGACTGGTCCAACATGGCAATCAAGCGAGCATCAAGGAGGCTCAAGCGAGTGCGACCGAGCGGCTTGGGTGATGCAAAGTGTTAATTGGCCACCGCCCCCCATAACGTGCAAGGGTGCCAGGGAGTTTCAGAGCGCCTTAACCGCGGGGCGCAGCTATGTGCCGCTTACTGTGAGGCACACTGTTGCCTCCCTTCATGGCATGGCGGTGGGCTGGCCAGTAGAGTGTGCATCATGGGGCTAACGTCACCCATATGTCGGTCGAATTATATATTTTTTCTTTTTCTTTATATATTAAATGCATATGCTTAGAAAACTTAAATTTACTAAAGAAATATGAAATCAGGAATTTGAAAAAACATTAACCTAGTATAAAAACATTATTAACAAAGTTTTAATAAGTGTACATGACTTTCAAAGAAATGGTCGTGCCACTAAAAATATTCCTGTCTTTCACAAAAATGCATGAGAATTTTTTTTAAATGAGTATACAATGTAATTCTTTTTGCGTAATGTATCATTCCAACAAAAAAATACATGCCATTTTTATGGAAATATACCCGCATAAAAATGATGAGACATTCTTGAAAATGTTATATACAATGTAAAATAATGTTCAAGTTAGAAAATGTTTATTTCCATTAAAAGTGTACATGACATTTTGACTAAAAATCACAAGTTTCCAAAAAATGCCTGTGATTTTTTTCTGAAAATGCTTATACAATGCAAAAACAATGTTTGCATAGTATATAAAAAATGTTGACATTAAAAAATGTACAACATGTATTTTGATAAAATGTTACCATGTATTCAAAAAATGTCAAACAGATGCATTGTAAGATTATGTACTTAAATGTCCAACGTGTATCATGAAAACGCTTCACGTGTGCTCTAAAAGTGTACATTGTGTAAAAAAGTATAAATGTGTTGAAAGTTAGAAAACCGCTAACCGACAAAGTAACAAAAAAACAAAAAAAAACAAGAAAGAAACAAATGAAAACCAAAGTATAACAAATAAAGAAAGAAAAAGAAAAGGATGAGAAAACAAAGAAACCCAAAGGCACATGAAAAAAAGGAAAACTAGAGAAAACCAATGGAAAACAAATAAAACTAAAGAAAAATTTAAGCAAAATAAAAAATAGAAAACCAAATCTAAACAAGACTACAGCCCGCAATGAACAAACTGTAGTACTCAACTGGCCTGCTAGACATCACCTATAGACAATTTGTATAAGAAATTGGTATGGATGACATATAGCCCTGACGCTTAAGCGCTATCTAGGAGCTCTCACCATATTTAAGCGCTACTGGGGATGACCCTTGTGCACGTGGGTTGGGCATTCTAGGTCAATTCCAAGGTTGAAGAGTGGAATTTGAGCTCGTAGGAGAATGTCCTATCTACGTGGGAACAACTAACCCACAAGTTTGTCTAAAACAATCTGACACACAAGTTTTTGAAGACAATATCGCGAAGTCTTTATTTAACTCGTCACAATATTTACAGGGACGAAAGTAAGACCAACCCCAGTGAGAGAGTGTTCTTCGCTAAATTGTGAGCCTCGGTATTCAATCTCCTAAATTCATGACTAAAAGAGCAACTATGAAAAAAAAGCTAGAATGATCTAAAATTTGTATTAAAAATTGGTATGGACGACATATAGCCCTGACGCTTAAGTGCTATCTAGGAGCTCTCACCATATTTAAGTGCTATTGGGGATGACCCTTGTGCGCGTGGGTTGGGCATTCTAGGTCAATTCCAAGGTTGAAGACTGGAATTGGAGCTCATAGGAGAATGTCCTATCTACGTGGGAACAACTAACCCACAAGTTTGTCTAAAACAATCTAACACACAAGTTTTTTAAGACAATATCGCGAAGTCTTTATTTAACTCGTCACAATGTTTACAGGGACGAAAGTAAGATCACCCCCAGTGATAGAGTATTCTTCGCTAAATTGTGAGCCCGTATCAAGATCCTAAATTCATGACTAAATTCATGACTAAAAGAGCAACTATGAAAAAGCTAGAATGATATAAAATTTCTCGGATAATTGCCCGTACACTGCCACACTCTTCTGCTTGATATCATTGATGACTATCTTGCAATCTGAAGCAACATAAATTCTTCGCTCTAGAGCTCATTCACAAGGGCCCTGACCGCGGTGTGCAAAGGCTTCAAGTGTTGTGGGATCTGAAATTCCCATGAGATTAGTCGCTGAATATTCAATGTAATTACCCGATCAATCCCGGCACACTGTGGTCACGATTTCCAGTGATGCATTATGTAACACCCCTATGTAATGATTCTATAGTAACCCCTGGGGTTAAGTTAGTCTTTTACTAAACAAGTGTTTGATCATCATTGTTTCCTATCTCTTTCAAATTCCAGTTGAATTCAATTTCAAATCTAAGTAAAATTCAAAATTTCTCAAACATGAAAACTAAAATGTTCAACATGTGCCAAATAATCCATAACTAATATTGGTAGCGAACAGACATTTTTGCAAAGTGTTTAAGTGCACTAAACTATTTAAAACAGTGGCTAAAACAATATATTAAATGCCTTTTTAATTTATAAAAATTGCAAACTTTTTCGAAAGCCTCACAACCTTTTTTGTGGCGGTGCCAACTATTGCAATGTAATTATGTGGCCAAGTCCCACATTTTACATAATCCTTTTGGCTGCTCAAATATGGCAAAGCAATTTTCTATAAAAAAGAAAAGGGCCAAAGAAAGGAAAAAGGAGAAGAGAGAAGCCCCTGCCTCCCTGGGCCATAGCCCATTGCACTGGCCGACACACCTTACCCCCCGGGTCATCTTCCATGTTTGATCGACCCCGTCGCTACAGGGGCGCGGTGGCCCCGGACTGCCTCGCCGCCGCCGACGAGGGAGGGGATAAGAGCGCCCCCTCTGGCTCCTCGAGTCCTCCCCCACCTACCTCCACCCACTCCCAGATTCCCCTCGCTCTCTCCACCCGCTCCTCGCCTCTCCCCCTCGTTCCCCATCGACGCCCGAGCGTGGTCGCCGCCATCCTCCGTCGTTGTCGCGGCCACCGGCGGGCCCCGCGCCCGCTGACCCTGTCGGTGAGCTCCACCGGGGTCGACTCCTTCGACTGGTGGCCTCAGCTGGAGCTGGGGAGGCCCCGAAGCACAGGGTCCCCTTCGTCCCCATCTCCGCTGCCTCCGTTCTTCACCGACTCTGGCAACGCCCTCTGGTGCTACTAATCCTCCAAGGGCCACCGTGTGTGCCGCTCGGTGAGCCCCTCTTCCTTAACCATCTCTCTGGTCGCTCTCGCACCCTCGCTAGCTACTTCCTCCACAGCGCCCGAACGCGCCGCCGCCCGGGCACGTCAGAAATATGTTTTAAACTTGCAAAAATCATATAAAATAAACCGTAAGTCAGATGAAAATGTTTTCTATATGGAAGTTGCTCAGAAAAAACCAATGAATCTGAATATGTGGTCTGTTCATCTGTCACATGCCCCTAGCATGCTGAACATGGAACTTTTACTCTCTTTTCCTCTATTCGGAAAACGCCAAACATCGGAAAACCTCTTCAGATGTTTTCCTTCTCTGTCTGCAACGTGTAGTACTGCGTTAGAACACCCCTAGCTCTGCTTATTGTCATGTCATGCTTAGTGTTGCGTCTGTTTGCTTATATTTACTGTTTCTTCCCCCTCTTCTCTCCGATAGACCCCGAGGCCGATGATGCCCCGGTGATTGACTACGTCGACAACGACACTTCTTCCTTTTCAGCAGAGCTTCCAGGCAAGCCCCCCCCCTTGATCACTCTGATATCGCCCATTTCATTCTCTCTCATGCTTGCATTATATTTTGCTACTGTTATATTTTGCTCCTATTTTGATGCATAGCCTATTTTTGCTACCTGCTTTCATACCTTACCTGCTTACTCTAAACTGCTTAGTATAGGCCGGTTAGAGATCCATCAGTGACCCCCACCTTGTCCCAGTTGCCCCGCTTTATGTTCGATGACTCAATCAACGTGATCGACGTCCAGGCCCCAACACCGCACATCACCCCCCTTTGTTGTACGACTCTGCAAAGTTATTATCAAGTGCCGAGGGTGATACCTTGTCAACACTTCTGATGTTAACCTTGTAGTGTAGCTATTCGGTCGTGGTAATCGAGGGTGATTCCTCCTTCACCACTCTCGATAATGACTCTATCGTGCAACCCCTCAAGTGTGGACCAACGAGGGTGATTCCTCCAAGTCCACCTTGATGGTTACATCGAGTGGGAATCCATCGAGCGTGATTCCTCAGGTTTCCCCCTTGCTGTTTCAGACACACGGTTACTTTGACTTACCACAGAACCATGATGACATCGGGTCGGCCCCGAGGGCTACCCGCTAAAGGAAATATGCCCTAGAGGTAATAATAAAGTTGTTATTTATATTTCCTTATATCATTGATAAATGTTTATTATTCATGCTAGAATTGTATAATAGGAAACTTAGTAACATGTGTGAATACATAGACAACCAAGAGTTGTCCCTAGTATGCTCTACTTGAACTAGCTCGTTAATCAAGATGGTTAAGTTCCTGACCATAGACATGTGTTGTTCATTTGATGAACGGGATCACATCATTAGAGAATGATGTGATGGAACAAGACCCATCTGTTAGCTTAGCATAATGATCATTTAGTTTTTTTGCTATTGCTTTCTTCATGACTTATACATGTTCCTCAGACTATGAGATTATGCAACTCCCGAATACCGGAGGAACACCTTGTGTGCTATCAAACGTCACAACATAACTGGGTGATTATAAAGATGCTCTACAGGTGTCTCCGATGGTGTTTGTTGAAAGTTGGCATAGATCAAGATTAGGATTTTTCACTCCGTGTATCGAAGAGGTATCTCTGGGCCCTCTCGGTAATGCACATCACTATGAGCCTTGCAAGCAATGTGTCTAATGAGTTAGCCTACATGGGATGATGCATTACGAAACGAGTAAAGAGACTTGCCGGTGACGAGATTGAACTAGGTACGATGATACCAGACGATCGAATCTCGGGCAAGTAACATACCGATGACAAAGGGAACAACGTATGTTGTTATGCGGTTTGACCGATAAAGATCTTCGTAGAATATGTAGGAACCAATATGAGCATCCAGGTTCCGCTATTGGTTATTGACCAGAGATGTGTCTCGGTCATGTGTACATAGTTCTCGAACCTGTAGGGTCCGCACGCTTAACGTTCGATGACAATTTGTATTATGACTTATGTGATTTGATGACCGAAGGTTGTTAAGAGTCCCGGATGAGATCACGGACATGACGAGGAGACTCGAAATGGACGAGACATAAAGATTCATATATTGGAAGGTTACATTCGGAAACCGGAATGGTTCGGATCATTTCGGATGAGTCTCGGACAGGTGGCTAGTCGGTGTCTGTTTCTCCAACTTTAGTTGAATCGAGTTTCACTACGCCCGGTCCTTGTTGAAGGTTAAAAAAACACACTTGACGAAAAATCGTTGTGGTTTTGATGCCTAGGTAAGAATGGTTCTTGCTAGAAGCCCGTAGCAGCCACGTAAAACTTGCAACAACAAAGTAGAGGATGTCTAACTTGTTTTTGCAGGTCATGTTGTGATGTGATATGGTCAAGATGTGATGATATAAATTGTTGTATGAGATGATCATGTTTTGTAACAGTTATCGGCAACTGGCAGGAGCCATATGGTTGTCGCTTTATTGTATGAAATGCAATCACCATGTAATTGCTTTACTTTATCACTAAGCGGTAGCGATAATCGCAGAAGCAATAGTTGGCGAGACGACAATGATGCTACGATGGAGATCAAGGTGTCAAGCCGGTGATGATGGTGATCATGACGGTGCTTTGGAGATGGAGATCAAAGGCACAAGATGATGATGGCCATATCATATCACTTATTTTGATTGCATGTGATGTTTATCTTTTATGCATCTTATTTTTCTTAGTACGGCGGTAGCATTATAAGATGATCTCTCACTAAATTTCAAGGTACAAGTGTTCTCCCTGAGTATGCACCATTGCTACAGTTCATCGTGCCGAGACACCACGTGATGATCGGTTGTGATAAGCTCTACGTTCACATACAACTGGTGCAAGCCAGTTTTGCACAAGCAGAATACTCAGGTTAAACTTGACGAGCCTAGCATATGCAGATATGGACTCGGAACACTGAGACCGAAAGGTCGAGCGAGAATCATATAGTAGATATGATCAACATAGTGATGTTCACCATTGAAAACTTCTCCATCTCACATGATGATCGGACATGGTTTAGTTGATATGGATCACGTGATCATTTAGATGACTAGAGGGATGTCTATCTAAGTGGGAGTTCTTAAGTAATATGATTAATTGAAATTTAATTTATCATGAACTTAGTACCTGATAGTATTTTGCATGTCTATGTTGTTGTAGCTATATGGCCCATGCTACTGTTCCTTTGAATTTTAATGCGTTCCTAGAGAAAACTAAGTTGAAAGATTATGGTAGAAACTACACAAACTGGGTCCGTAACTTGAGGATTATCCTCATTGCTGCACAGAAGAATTACATCCTGGAAGCACCACTAGGTGCGAAGCCCGCTGCAGGAGCAACTCCAAATGTTATGAACGTCTGGCAGAGCAAAGCTGATGACTACTCGATAGTTCAGTGTGCCATGCTTTACGGCTTAGAGTCGGGACTTCCACGACGTTTTGAATGTCATGGAGCATATGAGATGTTCTAGGAGTTGAAGTTACTGTTTCAAGCAAATGCTCGAATTGAGAGATATGAAGTCTCCAATAAGTTCTATAGCTGCAAGATGGAGGAGAATAGTTTTGTCAGTGAACATATACTCAGAATGTCTGGGTACCACAACCACTTGACTCAACTGGGAGTTAATCTTCCTGATGATAGTGTCATTGACAGAGTTCTTCAATTACTGCCACCAAGCTACAAAAGCTTCATGATGAACTATAATATGCAAGGGATGGATAAGACAATTCCCGAGCTCTTCGCGACGCTAAAGGCTGCGGAGGTAGAAATCAAGAAGGAGCATCAAGTGTTGATGGTTAACAAGACCACTAGTTTCAAGAAGAAGGGCAAAGGGAAGAAATGGAACTTCAAGAAGAACGGCAAACAAGTTGATGCTCAGGTGAAGAAGCCCAAGTCTGGACCTAAGCCTGAGACTAAGTGCTTCTACTGCAAAGGGACTGGTCACTGGAAGCGGAACCGCCCCAAGTATTTGGCGGATAAGAAGGATGGCAAAGTGAAAGGTATATTTGATATACATGTTATTGATGTGTACCTTACTAATGCTCGCAGTAGCGCCTGTGTATTTGATAATGGTTCTATTGCTCATATTTGCAACTCGAAACAGGGGCTACGGATTAAGTGAAGATTGGCTAAGGACGAGGTGACGATGTGCGTGGGAAATGGTTCCAAAGTCGATGTGATCGCAGTCGGCACACTACCTCTACATCTACCTTCGGGATTAGTTTTAGATCTGAATAATTGTTATTTGGTGCCAGCGTTAAGCATGAACATTATATCTGGATCTTGTTTGATGCGAGACGGTTATTCATTTAAATCAAAGAATAATGGTTGTTCTATTTATATGAGTAATATCTTTTATGGTCATGCACCCTTGATGAGTGGTCTATTTTTATTGAATCTCGATAGTAGTGATACACATATTCATATTATTGAAGCCAAAAGATATAAGTTTAATAATGATAATGCAACTTATTTGTGGCACTGCCATTTAGGTCATATTGGTGTAAAGCGCATGAAGAAACTCCATGCTAATGGGCTTTTGGAATCACTTGATTATGAATCACTTGGTGCTTGCGAACCATGCCTCATGGGCAAGATGACTTAGACTCCGTTCTCCGGAACAATGGAGCGAGCAACAGACTTATTGGAAATAATACATACTGATGTATGCGGTCCGATGAGTGTTGATGCTTGCGGCGGGTATCGTTATTTTCTGACCTTCACAGATGATTTGAGTAGATATGGGTATATCTACTTGATGAAACATAAGTGTGAAACATTTGAAAACTTCAAAGAATTTCAGAGTGAAGTGGAAAATCATCGTAACAAGAAAATTAAGTTTCTACAATCTGATCGTGGAGGTGAATATTTGAGTTATGAGTTTGGTCTTCATTTGAAATAATGCAGAATAGTTTCGCAACTCACGCCACCTGGAACACCATAGCGTAATGGTGGGTCCGAACGTCGTAACCGCACTTTATTAGATATGGTGCGATCTATGATGTCTCTTACTAATTTACCGCTATCGTTTTGGTGTTATGCTTTAGAGACGGCTGCATTCACGTTAAATAGGGCACCATCAAAATCCATTGAGATGACACCATATGAACTATGGTTTGGCAAGAAACCCAAGTTGTCGTTTCTTGAAGTTTGGGGCTGCGATGCTTATGTGAAAAAGCTTCAACCTGATAAGCTCGAACCCAAATCGGAGAAATGCGTCTTCATAGGATACCCAAAGGAGACTGTTGGGTACACCTTCTATCACAGATCGGAAGGCAAGATATTCGTTGCTAAGGATCCTTTCTAGAGAAGGAGTTTCTCTCGAAAGAAGTGAGTGGGAGGAAAGTAGAACTTGATGAGGTAAATGTACCTTCTCACTTATTGGAAAATAGTTCATCACAGAAATCAATTCCAATGATTCCTACACCAATTAGTGAGGAAGCTAATGATGATGATCATGAAACTTCTGATCAAGTTACTACCAAACCTCGTAGGTCAACCAAAGTAAGATCCGCACCATTGTGGTACGGTAATCCTGTTCTGGAGGTCATGTTACTTAACCATGACCAACCTATGAACTATGAGGAAGCGATGATGAGCCCAGATTCCGCAAAATGGCTTGAGGCCATTGAATCTGAGAATGGAATCATATGAG
>NC_053026.1:526282380-526417294 GCF_003073215.2 Triticum urartu
TTTTGATCTTCAGAAAGAACCTTGTTCATTGAATCCGATTCAACTAAAGTTGGAGAAACAGACACCCACTAGCCACCTGTGTGCAAAGCACATCGGTAGAACCAGTCTCACGTAAGCGTACGCGTAATGTCGGTCTGAGCCGCTTCATCCAACAATACCACTGAATCAAGAATCAACTAGTGACGGCAAGCAATATGTATATACCCACGCCCACAACTCCTTTGTGTTCTACTCGTGCATATAAAATCTACGCATAGACCTGGCTCGGATGCCACTGTTGGGGAACGCAGTATTTCAAAATTTTCCTACGATCACGCAAGATCTATCTAGGAGATGCATAGCAACGGAAGGGCAAGAGTATGTCTACGTACCCTCATAGACCGAAAGCGGAAGCGTTATGAAACGCGGTTGATGTAGTCGAACGTCCTCATGATCCAACCGATCAAGTACCGAACGCACGACACCTCTGTGATCTGCACACGTTCAGCTCGGCGACGTCCCTCGTAATCTTGATCCAGTTGAGGCCGAGGGAGAGTTTCTCAACACGACGGTGTGATGACGATGATGATGAAGTTACCGACGCAGGGCTTCGCCTAAGCACTACAACAATATGACCGAGGTGGAATTCTGTGGAGGGGGGCACCGCACACGGCTAAACAATCAACTTGTGTGTCTATGGGGTGCCCCCTCCCCCGTATATAAAGGAGTGGAGGAGGGGAGGGCTGACCCTCTCATGCCGCGCCCAAGGGGGGAGTCCTACTCCCGGTAGGAGTAGGTTTCCCCTCTTCCCTAGTTGGAGTAGGAGAAGAAGGAAGAGGGAGAGGGAGAGAAGGAAAGGGCCCCCCCTCCCAATTTGGATTGGGCTTGGGGGGGCGCCCCCACCTTGGCCGCCTCCTCGTCTTTCCCACTAAGGCCCAATAAGGCCCATTGACTTTCGGGGGGTTCCGGTAACCCCCAAGTACTCCGGTAAATGCCCAAACTCATCCGGAACCATTTCGATGTCCAAACATAGCCTTCCAATATATCGATCTTTATGCCTCGACCATTTAGAGACTCCTCGTCATGTCCGTGATCACATCCAGGACTCCGAACTACCTTCGGTACATCAAAACACATAAACTCATAATACCGATCGCCATCGAACATTAAGCGTGCGGACCCTACGGGTTCGAGAACTATGTAGACATGACCGAGACTCACTTCCGGTCAATAACCAATAGCGAACCCTAGATGCTCATATTGGCTCCCACATATTCTACGAAGATCTTTATCGGTCAAACCGCATAACAACATACGTTGTTCCCTTTGTCATCGGTATGTTACTTGCCCAAGATTCGATCGTCGGTATCTCAATACCTGGTTCAATCTCGTTACCGACAAGTCTCTTTACTCGTTCCGTAATCCCGCAACTAACTCATTAGTCACATTGCTTGCAAGGCTTATAGTGATGTGCATTACCGAGAGGGCCCAGAGATACCTCTCCGACAATCGGAGTGACAAATCCTAATCTCGATCTATGCCAACTCAACAAACACCATCAGAGACACCTGTAGAGCATCTTTATAATCACCCAGTTACGTTGTGACGTTTGATAGCACACTAAGTGTTCCTCTGGTATTCGGGAGTTGCATAATCTGATAATCATAGGAACATGTATAAGTTATGGAGAAAGCAATATCAATAAACTAAACGATCATAGTGCTAAGCTAACGGATGGGTCAAGTCAATCACATCATTCTCTAATGATGTGACCCCGTTCACCAAATGACAACTCTTGTCCATGGCCAGGAAACTTAACCATCTTTGATTAACGGGCTAGTCAAGAAGAGGCATACTAGTGACACTCTGTTTGTCTATGTATTCACACATGTACTAAGTTTCCGGTTAATACAATTCTAGCATGAATAATAGACAGTTATCATGATATAAGGAAATATAAATAACAACTTTATTATTGCCTCTAGGGCATATTTTCTTCATCTTGGAGATCCATATGATGTAACTCTTTTGTGGTGTGTTTGTTGGGATCCGATGAACTTTGAGTTTATGATCAGATCTATCTTTTTATATCCATGAAAGTATTTGAGTTTCTTTGATCTCTTTTATGCATGATCTCTTATAGCCTCGTATTTCTTCTTCGATATTTGGGTTTTGTTTGGCCAACTTGATCTATTTATCTTGAAGTGGGAAGAGGTGCCTGGTAGTGGGTTCGATCTTATGGTGCTTGATCCCAGTGACAGAAAGGGAACCGACACGTATGTATCGTTGCTACTAAGGATAAAAAGATGGGATCTATATCTAACGCCATAGATAAACGGATCTTGTCTACATCATGTCATCGTTCTTATTGCATTACTCCATTTTCCCAAGAACTTAATACACCAGATGCATGCTGGATAACGGTCGATGTGTGGAGTAATAGTAGTAGATGCAGGCAGGAGTCGGTCTACTAATCTTGGACGTGATGCCTATGTAATGATCATTGCCTGGATATGTCATAATTATTTGAGGTTCTATCAATTTCCCAACAGTAATTTGTTCACCCACCGTTTGCTATTTTTCTCGAGAGAAGTCACTAGTGAAACCTACGACCCCCGGGTCTCTTTCTCATATTATTTGCGTTTGCGATCTACCTTTTATTTGCTTTTATTTCCAGATCTATTAATTCAAAAACCCAAAAATACTTTGTTGCACTTTATTTTATTTGTGATCTATTATTTCAATCTATTACAACTTTCTTCCGTCCGTGCACCATTTCGGGCGTCATATCCCGAAAGGGATTGACAACCCCTTTAACATGTCGGGTTGCGAGGTGTTGTTATTTGTGTGCATGGGATGTTTACGTTGTGTTGCTTGGTTCTCCTACTGGTTCGATAACCTTGGTTTCATATCTGAGGGAAATACCTACCACCGTTGTGCTGCATCATCCCTTCCTCTCTGGAGAAATACCGACGTAGCTTCAAGCGACATCAGTTGTCAAGTTAGTTTTCATCATGCTCATATGATTCGTGTTCGTTACTTTGATAATTTGATACGTGGGTGGACCAGTGCTTGGGTGATGCCCTTCCTTGGACAAGCCTCCCACTTATGATTAACCCCTCTCGCAAGCATCCGTAACTATGAAAGAAGAATTAAGATAAATTTAACCATAGCATGAAACATATGGATCCAAATCAGCCCCTTACGAAGCAACACATAAACTAGGGTTTAAGTTTCTGTCACTCTAGCAACCCATCATCTACTTATTACCTTCCAATGCCTCCCCTAGGCCCAAACAATGATGAAGTGTCATGTAATCGACGTTCACATAACACCACTAGAGGAAAGACAACATACATCTCATCAAAATATCGAAAGAATATCAAATTCACATGATTACTTATAACAAGACTTCTCCCATGTCCTCAGGAACAACCGTAACTACTCACAAAGCATATTCATGTTCATAATCAGAGGAGTATTACTTATCATTAAGGATCTGAACATATAATCTTCCACTGAATAAACCAAATAGCATCAACTACAAGGAGTAATCAACACTACTAGCAACCCACAGGTAACAATCTAAGGTTTTGAGACAAAGATCAGATACAAGAGATGAACTAGGGTTTGAGAGGAGATGATACTGGTGAAGATGTTGATGGAGATTGACCCCCTCTCGATGAGAGTATCGTTGGTGATGATGATGGCTTCGATTTGCCCCTCCTGGAGGGGAGTTTCCCCGGAAGAATAGCTCCGCCGAAGCCCTAGATTGGTTCTGCCCAGGTTACGCCTCGAGACGGCGGCACTTCGTCCTGAAAGCTTCTTTCTGATTTTTTTCAGGTCAAAACACACCATATAGCAGAAGATGGGCGTCGAGGACCTGTCAGGGGGACCACAAGGACGGGGGGCGCCCATGGGGTAGGGCGCACCCTCCACCCTTGTGGCTGGCTGGTGGCCCCCCTCTGGTGCTTTCTTCGCCCAATATTTTTTATATATTTCAAAATATTCTCTGCGAAGTTTCATGACTTTTGGAGTTGTGCAGAATAGGTCTCTAATATTTGTTCCTTTTCCACTCAAGAATTCCAACTGTCGGCATTCTCCCTCTTCATGTAAACCTTATAAAATAAGAGAGAAAAGGCATAAATATTGTGATATAATGTGTAGTAAGAACCCATAATGCAATAAATATCAATATAAAAACATGATGCGAAATGGACGTATCATCCCCCAAACCTGCTAGCAACTCCAACTTCTGCATCACCCTTGACTTGAAAGACTCCATGGAGCCGAGTACGAACTCCGTCTGCGCGCTTGCCTTGGGGGGCACAGTGATCGTGGTCTACCGCCGCCTAGATCGGCGAGTACTGGAGCGCTGCTTCCCCGCCTCTGCTCGCGCTCTGTCCTCTGCAACTGATCTTCCTCACCGCCCTTGCAGTGTCGATCCGGTCACACACACGAAATTTTACACCCAGCGGAAGGACCCTAGGAAACCGTGTACGTACCTGGATCTGCCACTGAATGAACACCGCCGCCACCAGAAGTGCCGCCTGCATCGCAGATGAGACCCAACCACCCACCACCTCCACGAGCTCTGCCGGCGCGTCGGGATTTTACAGGAGAACCCAACCGCAGCGCTGACGAGCCCGATTCGCCTCCTTGCCCTCGATCCCCCGAATCTGATAGCAAATGTGATAACCTAACTTGATAAGGATCACTAATCACAGGATAATTCACTCTGAGTTGGGGAAAGGGGATAGAATGAGCCAGCTATCAATTACAACTTCGTTACCGAACTGGAGAACGAGTCGTGCTATAAGTATCAACTCCAATGAGATAGGCCAACGGCCCACTAGCCCTATTCCTATTACAAGGCCCACAACCCAATAACCTTTATTCGAATCTTGCACCCCTTTAAACTACCCACAATGGGTGTAACATAGATGGTAACATCGTATATCTTTAGGCAAAACAGATGATGTGACGAGTAATTAATGATGAAAGAGAGACATGTAGTAACATAGCTAGTTACTGTAACATCGCACATACCAAAATAATATGAGTCTACAACCTAATAATAAATAAAGTGTTGCATGATACCACACATATGTTACTCTCCACTATAAAGATAGTAACATAGACTAGTAACATATGCATATTACTACTCTAAGTTACTTCCCATCGTGACTAGTCTTACTTCCTTGCCTCGCCACCCGGATGATCTTGGT
This sequence comes from Triticum urartu, assembly GCF_003073215.2. Lineage (NCBI taxonomy): Eukaryota > Viridiplantae > Streptophyta > Magnoliopsida > Poales > Poaceae > Triticum > Triticum urartu. The sequence goes on from NC_053026.1 coordinate 526,287,588, forward strand.
CGCTGACACGATGTTGTTTCGGCATGCACAACGAAGGTGCTAGAAGCCATGGTGAATTGAATCTTGAAACCAAAACCGGCGCCAGCTTGACAGCACCCAAAGAAAGTAGAAACACGGCGGACACGTAAGAGGTAGTACCAGGCACCTTTTGTCCATTGTTTTCCCCAAACATACCACGGGAATCTCTAATCGTTCGGAAGTAGTGCAAGTGATAAGATGCCGTCCACTCAACCATCGGCAAGTTCGGCCAGCAGAAAAGCACACTTTCCGCCGGCCATTAGCGCGCGCAGCTTAGTCCGGTGCGCAGAGAAACGCACGACGGCTTCCTTCCGCTTCCGAATCAAGCCGCTCGTGCTTTCTTTTTTCTTTCTCGCGACGAACACGCTACTCGTACGTACCTCCGTTGAGCTGCGCCGCTGCGCCAGCGGGCTCACGTGTGCCGCGCATGGACGCATCAGAAAAGCAGCTGCAGTTACTTGTCCACGTTTGACGTACACGCGACACGTTACACGTATATAAATAAATGCCGGCGAAAAAACAAACTAGAAGACATGCTGTGGGCGCATGAGCAGGATGAGCTGCTGGACTGCTTCTCCCAGCTCGCCGTCCCTGGCGGCGAGGAGCGACAGGCCGGCTTCCGGCGGCGGAGGGGGGCATTGCATAGGGGAACGCCGGCGGCCGAGGAGGAGAGTGCTCCGGTGCGGTGTCTGCCGCGCAACGAGCGGAGGAGTCCTTCTGCTGCCGGTGACAGCAGAGGAGGATGCAGGTGAGTGTACATGCACGCATGCTTGATTTGCTGCCTGCTCGACTCACAGGAGCTCTCCTCTCGCCGTCGAATTCGAATCGGACCTTTGCGATGTGTCCGACCGTGTGCTCTGCCGACTAGAGAAGAGAACATTCCCTTTTGGCCGTCGGAGGCCGTGTGTGGGTCCGAGTTGACGTGACACTCGCGCTCCGTCACGGCGATCGTTTGATCACACAAACAGAGAACATCGAAAAGTACTCCGGCGTTTAAGCGATTTGCAAGGCCTTTCAATAACTCGTTGCAGATGCACCGACAACCCGATGGACATAAAGAATTGCCCTCGCGGTCGCGGGGCATAGGTTGGTGAACACATGCATGCACATGTGTTGTGCGCAACCACCATGAGAAAATCTTGAATTATAATATAAAGAAGCGCGCGTTGGGCCTAACTACCAAGGATTCACATTCGGAGGGTGGAGGCAGTACAAACATTTCTTGCGACGCACGTTTTTAGTACTCTCCGATCCTTTTTACTCTGCATATTAGAATTTTCTGAAGTCAAACTTCACAAAGTTTGACCGTATTTATATAAAAAAATATCAATATCTGCCATGCTAAAGTTATACAATATGAAACTTTAAGTCATGACACATCTATTGATATTAATTTCAGATTGTGAATATTGGTATTTTTTTTCTATAAAGTTGGTCAAACGTTACGAGCCTTGACTTCAGTCAAATCTTATATGCGAACTAAAAAGGACCGGAGGGAGTATAACCAGAACCAAACTTCTCTTTTAGAATTTTAAACTTTTTTGGCACTCCTTCTGTAAAATACTTAAAGCCAGACTTTAAAAAGTTTGACCAAGTTCGTACAGAATATACCGACATCTGCAACACCAAATTAGCTCCATTTTACATTCACGATGTTGTAGATATTGGCGGCTTTCTTTATGAATTGGTCAAGCTTAGAGACGTATTTCTTCCAACAAACATAGAACCTCACGTATTTTGGGACGGGTTAGAAAATGTCTAACATGTTCATGTATGATTAGAAAATCACATCATTTTGTTTCTAACAATGTTTGACCTCATATAACAAATAAAAGATATTTAGTGATTAACAAATCGGAAAATTAAGTGGTATAGATTTGGAATGAAAACGGGGGAAACCGAAAAGCCTGGCACGTACATGCAGGGAAGTTCTGTAGAACCCTGTTGGGTGGCATTTTTTCTGTCTAAACCGTGTCCGGTCTGGGCGGACAAATGGGGAAGTTGTAGGGGATTTCCTTACCTCAGTGCCTTAGTGAAACACTAGATGTGCAATTGTGCAAATGTAGCATGTTAAATAAGTATACTGGTGGAAGTTAAAGGATTGTGTAAACTTGGGCATTCTCCAGGCCAAGCTTTTTAAAAGCCCAACCTCAAAATCTCAAGCCCGAGCCCGGACCGACCTGGCCTCAGACACATCAATAATGCCTTTTTTATTAACTAATGATTTTTAGGATATTTAAAATATATATTATGTCTGTATTTTAATAAAATAATGATTTATGTCTTGTTTGGGCTTATTTTTGGGATTTCAGGCCGGCTTTGGGCAGAAAAGTTGAGCCCGAGCCCGGCCCAGATGTCGGGCTTTCGCGCCGGACTGTCCATGCCCGGGTCTAGGGTTGTGAAATACTCCACTACGCATACAAGGTCTAAAAGAAAACTCAAGTTGTGTTCTCTCCCAACGCATACTTGGTTGAAACCTGTTAGTGCTTTAAACATGAATTTGCACCGCGAAAATGCACATGCCATAGAGATAGGGGTGTAGGCAGGCACCAAGCTGCCGGGGCATGGCCTGGGGCGTAGCGAGCAAACGCTTCGTTGCATGTAGCAACAGTGATGCACTCTAGCTACAATAGCCATTGCAGCTTTAAGAGTGGCCTAGGGCGTAGGCAGATCCTGACTATGACATTGGTGACGACGGCTTAACATTTGCAAACACATGTATAAGACATGAGCCCTTTAAAACAAGTTTTGTGAATATAATATTCTCAAGTTTTCTAAAAAATACCAAAATAATACTCCCTCTGTAAACTAATACTCCCTCCATTCCTAAATATAGGGTGTATAGTTTTTGGCACGGAAATTAAAGAACACACGTGGAGGTAAAAACTATACAAGTTTTGAGCGAGATTACACCTAACTAATTGGCATGAGAAAATAGAGGAGGTTGCCTAATATAAGAAAATGTAATCACATCCCTAAAAAAATTATCCAAACGAGTGGTGCAATGCAATACACCTTATATTTTGGGTTTTTTATCAAAAATCTATACACCTTATTATATCAAGAAACGGATGGAGTACTATAAGAATGTTTAGATAACTAAAATAGTAATCTAAACGCTCTTATATTAGTTTATGGAGGGAGTAATAATCAAATGCATATGTATGGAGGGAAAACTTTTGTTTGTTTGGTTGGTTGTGTGAAGGCCAACCAAGTTAACTTATGGCGGTGCCAATGGTATTGTTCGAAATTGAAAGAGCTGAGCCTAACCACACCGATTAGTTCGTTTTTTTTAGGAAAACCTCACTGGTTAGTTGCCGAAAGCGAGCAGTAATGAGAGCACGCCCGCCCGCACGCACCCGCAAGAAATGCCAGGCTGTCGCCCGTAACAAACCTCGCGGGCGCGCGCCGTCCCGTTCCCCGATCTCGACGCCCACGCTCTCCACCCTCTTTCCGTTAGCTGACTGCCGGCCCCCTCCGCGGGCGCCACGTGCCCCGACGCCGTCAGCGCAGAGGCACATTCCGTCGCGCATCCCGGCGATGCGGTGACGGAGACCGCGGCGCGACCCCTATAAGAAAACGGAGCCGCATCGCCTCACACCGCCACCTCTCCCTTCCAGTCATCTGACATCTGCTCCCGTCCTCTCCTCTTCTCTTCCCCCCGAAGCAGCAGCGTCCCTCCTCTCCGCCCGGATCGCGATGGCCGCCGCCGACTCCAAGATCGACAACCTCCGCGACGCCGTCGCCAAGCTCGGCGAGATCAGGTGCCCCGCCCGACCCCTTCCCTCGCCCGGATCTAGCAGTGGCCAGTAGGCGCCGACTCCGCTCCCGCTCAACTGTTTCTCTGTTCTGTTTTGTCGGTGTCGCAGCGAGAACGAGAAGGCCGGCTTCATCAGCCTCGTCTCGCGCTACCTCAGGTAATAATGCGAATCCCCCCCGCCTCCATGGTTACGCTTGCCTCCGACGATCTGCTACTTGCGTGCCTGCGTGGGGTGGTTTCTGACGGCTGTGCTGGGTGGTATGTCTGCAGCGGCGAGGCGGAGCAGATCGAGTGGAGCAAGATCCAGACCCCCACCGATGAGGTGGTGGTGCCCTACGACACCCTCGCGCCCCCTCCCGAAGGTACCATCTCATCTCAGATGCTTCTTCGCGTGCTCGATTCGGATTCGATTCGAATCTTCACTCACTGTGTGTCTCTGTTTGTGTGTGTGTGCTGCAGATCTCGACGCCATGAAGGCTCTGCTCGACAAGCTCGTGGTGCTCAAGCTCAACGGAGGCCTCGGCACCACCATGGGCTGCACCGGCCCCAAGTGAGCACCCCACCCCACCCATCCTCTTCGCAGCTCCCGATCAGTTGATTTAGCTTGCATACGTGTGGATCGTGCTACTTTCAGTTAGATTCGTTTGAACACTGTAGTCTCGCAGCAAACTACATGCCATGCTCGTATCTTCGTGTGTGCGATCCTGCTTGTGCTGGCCACGGGTTACTGTTGTTGTTAGTTTTCCGGCTGGGCCGTGGTTTTAGCACACCTTTTCTCACATTCAAATGTTTGCTCAATTGCGATGCCATGTCATGTTGGTTTCTTCATGTGTGCAATCCTGATTATGGCCGTGACGAGTCACTATTGTTTGTTAGTTTTCTGGTTTGGCCTCCAAATGTTTGGTCAAATGCAATGCTGTAACTTTATCATCAGTTACTATGGGCTTGTGGCCTGCTATGGTTACCCATATTTATGTTAATCTTGTTTCCACATGTCACTTTTAGATCCACCTGCTATTATACTTATTCCAGTTCTGTTTGTGGAGTTTTTCTCCAAAGTTCATGATCTGGAAGTGCATGACATGTATAATATTCTTCTTGTCGCTTTCAAGGCTCCGTATGTTTATGTTCCTTCTCTTGATTCGCTGTGGCTGTAATACATATAGGTCGACCTGTCTGCTTCCAAGTGCATTAATGAATTAGTCATAGAATTGCCATTGCCTACTCATTTCATTCTTGTTGTGATACCTTTATTACTCTAATGTAGTCCAGTTGTCATGTCATGTTGTGGTTGCCCTTATTTTGCTATTGCCTACTCCAAATGTTTGGGCAGTTAATATGGGCTTGTGGCGTAGTATGGTTGCCTGTATTTCTGTTAAGTTTATTTGCACCTGTCACTTTTAGATCCACTTGCTATTATACTTATTATAGTTCTGTCTGTGGAATCCTCCAAAGTTCATGATTTGGAAGGACATGAACAATATTAATACGGGCAACTTTCTATACTCCCTATTAATACTTGTTAATATTCTCCATGTCACCTTCTATACTCTGTACGTTCTGTTCTTTCTCTTGATTAGCTGTGGCTCCAGTACTTATATGTGAAGTCGGCTGCTTCCAAGCATATCAGTGAAATTAGTCATAAAATTGCTATTGACTGTACTCATTGTTCATTCTTGTTGTGACATCTTTATTACTCTGACGTAGTCCAGTTAAACCAGTACCAGTTTCATGGAGAAATGAAATTGTGAGTGGGAGCTCCTTTGATCCAAAAAAATAGTTCGATTAATCTGGTTCTCTGATCAATGTTATCAAACATTAAGGCTATCAGTTCTCTTTATCTTTCCATTTACGTATACTTGCAGCAATTTGACATATGTGACTGCTGCCAGCCTGCACTGCTGAATATGACCATCCACTTATTTTCTAGACTCTGTTGGCCAGTGAAACATTGATCATTTGAACATGGCGTTGTGGTAGACTATGAATAGAACATGATTTACTTAGGTATTTATTTAGGTGTATGTTTGATACAGCATGCCAATATTTATTTAGGTGTATGTTTGATACAGCATGCCAATATTGGAAATATATTGGAAATATTGGAAATATATTGGAAATATTGGAAATATAGGTGTATGTTCCACTTCATTTTAAATATAGGGACCTTCAGCACGTAATAACATAGCTCACTGCATGCAGGTCTGTCATTGAAGTTCGCAATGGGTTTACATTTCTTGACCTTATTGTGATTCAGATTGAGGTATTCTTAGTTTCTACTGATATTCTCTGTGCACCGACTTGATGTAGTGTGTAATTGTTTGTGCCTTACAAGTTTCACCTGTATGCAGTCCCTGAACAAGAAGTATGGATGCAGTGTTCCTTTGCTTCTAATGAACTCTTTCAACACTCATGACGACACACAGAAGGTTGATATCCCACTTCCCCTATTTATTTCCTGTTGAAAAGATGACTTTCTAAATTTGGACCAACATACTTGCATAATGACCTGCTTGTAGATTGTTGAGAAGTACTCCAACTCCAACATTGAAATTCACACTTTCAACCAGGTATGAAATTAGTACTTTCATCTGTTTATTCAACTATATCAGATTTTACCCCACTACTTGCGGCGTCAATTAACAGACACATGTTTCTCTCAGAGCCAATACCCTCGCATTGTTACTGAAGACTTCTTGCCACTTCCAAGCAAAGGGCAGACAGGGAAGGATGGCTGGTTAGTTTTCTCTAACTATTCTTGTCTTATTCTTGGAATACCAATGGATGATCATTTCATTTTATGATATTTCAAATATTAGCTTTGCCTTTATGCTTTATTGATTCAACTTTGTCGGACTTGACTGTCCAAATAATTTTTTGAAGTCTAATATTGTGGTTTTTGAATGTGAAGGTACCCCCCAGGCCACGGTGATGTGTTCCCCTCTTTGAACAACAGTGGAAAACTCGATACCTTACTGTCACAGGTGAGCACAAATGGCTTAACCTTCTATGTAGGCGAACGGATTACTTTGACAGGTTGATTGGTTGCATACTACTCCCTCCGTCCCATAATGTAAGACATTTTTTGACACTTATATTATGGGACGGAGGGAGTACAACCTTATCCAGATTTTGTTTTTTGACATGGATTAGTTTGCCTTTGTGATCCACATCTTCATAGCGTGTTTTGTTTTGAAGTTTACAAAAAATCTATGTAGTGTATGTTTCTTATACAACAACAACAACAATAACATAGCCTTTAGTCCCAAACAAGTTGCATACTACAAACTTCTTATAATTTAAATAAATAAAAAACCACCTACAATTTGCACATCATCTGTAGGGACTTACTTAACTTTGCTTACAGAATCCAAACACCTTCATATATTATTGTGCTTACTATTTTGCCAATCTTCTCTCAGGGAAAGGAGTATGTCTTCGTGGCGAACTCAGACAACTTGGGTGCTATAGTTGACATCAGTATCCAAATATGATCAGATTTATTAATTTCCAATCTGATTCTTTTCACCTTTTTAGTGTTACTTTGTGCCATAAATGGAATCCTTAACCATCACAGAGATACTAAACCACCTGATCACTAACCAGAATGAGTACTGCATGGAAGTTACTCCAAAAACATTGGCTGATGTCAAAGGTGGTACCCTCATCTCATACGAAGGAAGAGTCCAGGTACACTAATACTTTCCTCCTGGCTTGCCTATTACTAGCTCTTAATTATCTTTGCTGATAAGCAAACATTGAAAGTAATGGCTGCAGTGTAATTTGCAAGTTGCAACATTAACTTTGAACCTACATGACATGAATGAATCACTCATAATTTCTCTCTATTACATGCAGCTCTTGGAGATTGCCCAAGTCCCTGATGAGCATGTAAGTACCATCTCCGTGAACTGTGTTGTTCCAAGTCATGAGAGTATTATGAGGCTAAATAGCTGATGAATACTTTCCCTTTGTGTATTTGTTCAGGTGAATGAATTCAAGTCGATTGAGAAGTTCAAGATATTTAACACCAACAACCTGTAAGAATCTAAGCCATGTCTTCATTTGATTAAGAACTCTCTGTTCCTTCCTAACAGCTTCTGGCATCAGGTGGGTGAACTTGAAGGCGATCAAGAGGCTTGTAGATGCTGAAGCACTTAAGATGGAAATCATTCCGAACCCTAAGGTACATCCGTCATCCTTAGCGTGAATCTCAGTTCCATTCTGTTCATTTGCTTTTTATCTAAGCAGCTAGTTCTTGCAGGAAGTTGATGGCGTGAAAGTCCTGCAGCTAGAAACCGCAGCTGGAGCAGCGATCAGGGTATAGGCAAACATATCTCAAAATGTTGTGTTGGGCTGCCCACTTTTTGTTCTTGATGTACTCAAATGCTTTTCTTTCCTTCTAGTTCTTTGAGAAAGCAATCGGCATCAACGTTCCCCGCTCAAGGTTTCTGCCCGTGAAGGCTACATCTGATTTGTTGCTTGTGCAGGTATATCTGAAATCCCTTCCATGTTTTCTGGTTTGGTGCCATGATGAGACAACTGCTGACCTCATTTTTTTTGTCCCAGTCTGATCTCTATACCTTGGTTGATGGCTACGTCATCCGCAACCCAGCCAGAGTGAAGCCATCGAACCCTTCAATTGAGCTTGGTCCTGAGTTCAAAAAGGTAAGCCATCTTAATCATAAGAATTTTGTCAATTAGTTGATAAAGAAATTGTGTTGAAGAAACACGTGAATGGTGAAAGAAGCTGAAATGTGGTTGTGACTTGCATTTTTTTTCCCGACAAATTGTAGGTTGCCAACTTCCTTGCCCGTTTCAAGTCGATCCCCAGCATCGTTGAGCTCGACAGCTTGAAGGTCTCTGGTGATGTCTCGTTTGGCTCTGGAGTCGTACTCAAGGTAAACTTCTAGGAGTAGTTAACATTCTCCTTTTTGCTGCAGTTAATTATTGTGTACGAATGGACCTAATGCTAATCAAATCTGCTCATCCCATCTGCAGGGCAACGTGACCATCGCTGCCAAGGCTGGAGTCAAGTTGGAGATCCCAGACGGAGCTGTGCTCGAGAACAAGGTAAGCCTTCATTTCACATCCCAACACCTACCCAATCTGAAACTGTGTGGGCTATGTCATGATTGTTATGCATGGTGTCTGACTGACACGTGGCCTTAACTGGCGTCTCCAGGACATCAACGGCCCTGAGGATCTTTGAGCGACGCCCGCCGCCATCGCCAGTCGCATTCCCAGAAACCTTCCGGTCCTCCTTCGCTGAGTTAACCGTCCTGTAATTTTCGTGTGCATTCTGCTGGGGTGTTGTCCTGGGATAGCCCCTTTACATAATAATTGTAATCCCCTCTGTGATGTTCATCTACACTTGTTCTTCCTGGGTGTGCCAGGGACGTAAAATTTCTTTTGGTTATATGATGCCCATAGTTTTCACATGCCTAAATTTGTTTCTTCTTTCGCCCTGCTGGGCTGTAAGAGTTGCTTTTTGCTAGAGTATTTTGTGTCTCCTTTGGCAGTTGTGCCATGCGTAATCCACACTTGGTTGTGGCCATTTTAGATCACAAAGATACCGTCTATTGACAATCTTTCTCGTGGAACCTGAATTGTTTGCTTCCATGCTCCCATTGTGCAAAAAATAAAAAATAAAAAAATAGTGGCAACTTTGTCATGAACTGAAAAGGGATCGTGCTTGGCAACTTTGCATGTGCTTATTCCTTTTCCCAGTTGCCTTGACAAGTATTTTCAGACTGATTGTTGGTTGGTATAGGTGTCGATCATGGTTGCAAAAGAACATGGGCATGAATAAGCCTGCACGGCAATCCAACACTTGCATTGTTCGCATGATATCATGATTCAAAAATCAAATTTAAGCGCCCAAAAAAATGGTAAATGTTCACAAGGCGTCTACAATCCTTAGTAAAGAGTACAAATCCAAATTTGAAACACATAGATAATCTGAAAGATACTCCCTCCTTTTCGGATCTCAAATTTGAAATCTCATCAACCAATGCAGACGATGAGTGGAGGAATGTACCTCATACTTTACAAAACTACCTCGAATAATTTGATGCATTAATCTGGATTAATTGCAGTGCATGCATGCTTGACCACTACTCCCTCCTTCAAATGGATTACAATATACGGATGTATGTAGACATATTTTAAAGTGTAGATTCACTCATTTTGCTCCGTATGTAGTCCATAGTAAAATCTCTATGAAGACTTATATTTAGGAACGGAGGGAGTAATGAGTAGGAACACTACATGCATTGGTGAGTTCATTTTCAATTCTTTCATGAAAAGATTTAATGCACCTTGGAATCTCAAAAGAAGATGGAGATGAGCCCTTTAAATCTGAAAAACAAAAAAACTGAGATAAACCCTATAAATCGGAAAGGAGGGAGTAGTAGATATATGTCCTGTGAACATTCAGAATTTTCTGAAACATCCAAATTTGTTTTTTCATGGCATGGTACATGGTATCACAGTATATTTCCCACACATTGTAACTGAAGAGTTTGCAGGTACAGTCGGAAAAACAATTACAGAATTTAGTTTCAAATTGCCATGGCACTCACGACACAAATCTTTTGGGTAAGCTGACAAAAATCTAAATGCACCATCTATTGAATCACTCAAGACATCCTTTGGAAAGGAAAAGGAAAAAGGGCTGAAAAGGGACTTCGAGAAACACAAGCATTTACAATTCCAGCAGCAGCTTAAACAATCTACCACAACTGTGGCCAGATGCCATGCGATGACCCAAGGATCCCACCCATGCCCAGCTCTATCGACGACCAATGTGATTGCTGTGTCGATGTCTCGCGGCTGGTGTTTAACAAGAGCAATCTCATTATGTACCGCGACGGGTCTTGAACCTTCCCAAACTCACACGGCTAAATGGTTGTCGATATCAAAGCTACGGAGATCTGAAGGGCCGGCCCCGATCCTGCAAATTGAAGTAGGACAAGTTATGTAACTTATGTTACAACATGATTTTCAAAAGAAAGAAAAAGATACCATGTCATAGTAATTAAGTACAATAACTGCAAGAATCTATTAACAGTTCATTGTGCAAAAAGTGCTGCCCGCATGATATTATGGAAAGCTGGAAGGTGGATTATGCATTCAAGTTCAGAGATCATGACAGTGAGAATTAACAGGTCAAGGGGTATTGATCTTGATAACGACCACAGGCTGCAATTATGTGAGTTGTACCTCTTGTTTATAGTGCAATAATGGAATTTGATGTTCCCAGCCTTGACATCTTCAATATACTGCAAAAGTGTGTACAGATGTAAGAAGCTTATGATGTCAAAAGTGCATAACTGGATGTACAGATGTAAGAAGCTTATGATTTGCCAGAAAACACAATGCTTGAACTGGAGGAGAGGGGGCGTACCATTCTCAAAGTGACGATGATTGAAGAAAATGCTAGAGAATCGAATGGTATATCATCCAGAGCAAAAAGTGCACATTCTAGCGACTCGGATCCAGGTGAGAAACTGGGGGTCTTCATTCTTGCTCGGAAAATAATGTAACTCTACTGCATGCCATCATAATACACAAGAAGAATCCACTTAGTGTATGAAGTTAAGCATGAACTGTCCGATTAGGCTACTTTTCACTCACTTGGCCAATAAGCGGAATATCCAACTGAGCAAAAGGTGAAACTATCTCTACATCTGCACAAGCTTCTTCCAACGTTTCCCTTGAGGCTCCTTCTGCTGCAGACTCCCCGACTTCCAAATAACCAGCAGGAAGAGTCCTGTTGATGTAACCTTGATTAGAATGATAGACCAGCCCCAAAATGACAATGTCCTTAGAGAAAAAGGAAATGCTTTGCAAATGCAAATCAAAGAATGTGGCAGAAAGCAATTGGAAATAATAAGTACTAGTGCATTAGAGGGAGAAAATAAGAGGTCTGTTAAACAGGAAAGGAGCAATCCTGGACCGAGGAAAAAATAACAACAAAACAAACACCATTGCTGTACTCCCTCCGTTCACTATTATAAGATGTTTTTACTTTTTTTCTGAATCGGATGTATATAGACACATTTTAGTGTACTTGTTCACTCATTTCAGTCTGTATGTAGTCCATATTAAAATATCCAAAACATCTTATAATAGTGAACGGATATAAAGATCTATGCAGTTTCATACCACAAATAGTACGAAACAGTTGAGTACATACTTCCTATAGATGTAAAATTGATTTTGATACAACATATGCAGGAAGAAAAATATGCTTGATAATAACAGTATAACATAGTACACACATGCAACTCACCAGTACATTACAGACAACACCGAAAAGCCTGATTACAGCCAATAAAATGGATTCGTCATAAGCAGCTTACCAAAGGCCATAAGCCGGTTCAATCTTTCTTCTGCAAAGGAGGACCTTGTTATCGTGCTCCACAAGGCAACCGACAACCTATAAAGATGACCCAGATTAATGACAAAACAAATGGCCAAAAGCTAACACACCTACAAATGTTATTTGCCATATGAATTTTCATAGTTGAGCAATGACAGATATCAGGTCTGTGCAGTGGAACTCAGAAGCAGTTGGCATTCGAAGCAAGCAAATCACACTATCTCGGTTCAAAATGCATATGCACATATTGTCTGAACTCTGAAGATGATTCATACTCTGATCTTCAGTTCATACCATTTTGGGGTTTTCGTAGTGCACTCTCCCACAAGAAGAACAGACAGCCCTCATCTTCTCATCCCCGTCTGGTACGGCCAATTTCGTCGGACTTCCACAAGCTGGGCAGAAAGGGATCCTCGACTTGGGCACCTGCATAAGGGACGGTTAGCGGTGGTTAGGCGTGTATTCGGCCAGCAACATGCGTTTAGACCAGCTAGAGGGCTAGAGCAACGAGTATTATTATCTGATGAAATCAAAGCTATCATCCACTAATTTCGATCCTGAATCGACGCCACATCCGCCACACGCACGCTAGATAATTGTGCTAGGGAGACAGAGCACCCTGGTTGCAACCAGTAGAGGATGCCTCGTGGCTCACAGTTGCTAAGGCAAAGCATCCCTTCCCATCCACCAGTTGCTAAGTCAACGCACTAGGTGGTTCCATCCATCGACGGCAATTATTCTACGGCCCCAGAATCTCAGCTCGCGACGCCGGCAGCCGGGCGCCTAATCGGCGGCACGGTCAGATATCATACGGATGGACACGTGAGGAGGAGGAGGAGGGGAGGACGCAGGCTCACCGCGGGGGCCGGCGGTGGCGATGGGGCGGAGGGGGAGCTGGCGCCGGCGCCGGAGTGGTTGGAGGCCGACATCCGGAGCGGGCGGAGGCGGGCGGCGGCGGCGGTGCGGGGAAGGGGCTGCGCGCGGCGGGCGAGGAGGCGGGCGGCGTGGGGGAGGAGGAGGTGGTGGGATCTGAGGAGGAGCATGGCGGTCGGGGCGGGCGGGTTTAGTAGGGGGGGAGGTTGGTTGGTGGCGTGGGGTGCGGATGGGAGGAGGACGGCGACTCGGGGAAGGGGAGGCTGCGCGGTGAGGTCGGCCGCGGAACACGTCGGCTCGGTCGGCCGGGCGGTGGTGGTTCGGCTGGGTGGCCGGTGGCTATTGGGCGACGCGGCGGGACGGGGTGGGTCGCCACCGGTGAGCGGTGACGGGGCCGGCGCGCTCGATAAACAATTGGGAAAAATGGCGTGGCGGGTTTATCCTCGGTGTCTTTTTGTCCTCGTGAAAGACATTTTTCAAGGGGGGATGCATGCGTTTCTTCTTTTCTTGTTCCAACCGGATCGCCTCATTTTCCCATTATTACTTACTTTGCGCAGCAGCGAAGTTCATGATACAGAGTGATGAAAAGGAAGAAAGGAAAAAGGCAAAAGCGAGTCAATACAATCCTACTAGAATGTGACACGCGTCTTTGCCGTGAAGTTCTTCAGTTGTAAATCGACGAGTACATAGGAGCATCTCCAACGGCCGCATAAAAATTCCGCGCCCAATAAAAGTTTTAGTGCGTCACTTTAGCATTTTTAATGCGCTGGGACCAAAATCGCTTTAGCAGACGCCCAAAAACGCGTGTCCAAAAAGCAGACAGTGTAAATTATGAAGCGCGCGCAACCCGGAGACCAAAATATGCTGCGCACGATGATGTTTTTCTGGAGCTGTTCGGCGCCCCAAAAGAATAAAATTTTAGTGCGCGGAGCTTTTTTTGGGCGCTTGTTGGAGATGCTCTAATTGACGAAGGTTTTTGCGCCCTCAACTTGCCCGCCCGTTTGCGGAAATTACACGAGCGGGCGGCGGGCTCGCGGGGCGATCCAATTTTTTGGTAGCGATCCAAACAACCACCAAATTCTATGGGCTAGCCAATATTTTGGTACCATCGACATTGGCTTGTGTTGTTTCTTTTTATCGATATATGGTCATAGTTGGTGCAAACGGTATGGTCTTCGAGGTGAAGAGAGGTACTGGGTGGCAGGGGCGGAGCTAGGTTGGGGCCAAACCGAGTCTTGGCCCTCCCAGCCCAGAAAAAAACTAGGGAATTATGACAGAAAATGTGTGCCTGAAAAGACAAGTGTTGTGTATAATTTCTTAGTGTGGCCCATTCAGCAAGCAGCCTGGTTACTGTATACTGTAATTTTGTTGCACGCCGTAGCGTTGGTGTCTACTTTCACATGAGCTCTGCATGGACACCATTATTATCTACGAGTAGGCTTATTAACCCTCAGGCAACAAAGCACACTCTTAGGAATGACCACACAAACGAACCTCGAAAGCCCGGGCCACCACAACCCATCATTTTTAGAAAATTTAGCAACTTGGTATGTTCTCGAAGGCCCTTCCCTTATCTGTGCATCATTTATGATAGTCTCTTCACGGACCTACATCGGTTGTGATTAGAGATGAAAAAGGTAATTTTGTTGTGGCTCAGTGCAGTTTCATCCCTGTTGCTGCAGATGTAATGACCATTGAAGTGTTAGCAATACAGAATGGTTTGAATTTTGCTAATCTCATGGGCTCAGCCCCAGCTAATGCTTCGGTGCCTTAAAGCATCTATCTTTGTATCTATGACATGTGGGCCCAATAGATGACTGACCCATATGTCAATGATCCAAAGGCAGGTGCCTTTAAGGCACCGAAGCTGTGTCCTGCTACTGGATAGGTCATGTTTAAACAATGTTTTTGTTCTGCTAATAAAGCAACACATGTGCTAGCTAATTATAATTTTTGTAATAAGACTTTGCTTGATTGGGTAGATGAGCCCTCAGCTTGCTTAGCCAACAAGCTCGTGGACCTAGGGAAGGCCTTGATGCGGGGTGTCGAACATGAAGGTTCCGAGAGTGAAAAATGATGGTTTATGCAAATATTTTTTCTTCGAAGGAGGTGAAGTGTGCCATTAAACTCACAAGGATGGATTCCACTCTAGGGCTTGATGGATTTTCGGTTTTGTTCTGCAGTAAGTTATGAGGAGTTCTGAAACATTCAGGGCTCTTCGGTTACATAGGGAGACTCAGGGCATCTTCAAAGGCTTTCCTCCCGCATCCGTCTGCGGACACAGATGCGGGAGGTCTCTATCCAACGCTAGCCGAATACATTTTGACAACAACTCAAACTAACCAGACGAATTTTGATCAAACATGACCGAATTTCATATAAACACGACTAGATTTCATATAGACATGACATATTTTATTTAAACTTGACGAATTTCAACTATACATGACGGATTTAATTACATTTACATCAACTAAGCGGAGCTTGTCCGACTAGGTCTAAATGGTCGCCAGCGCCCGTTCCCCGTGTCCGACAATGAACCAAGAGAACTGAACCTTCGCCTTTTCCAGCTCCGCCTCGGCGCTCTCCAGCTCTACCTCCGTAACCTCCGCCTTCGGAGGCCCGGGAAGTGAAGTGTCCGCCTCCACATCGCCGCTAACCGACTAATCGGCCGAAGATGCTCAACCCACCAAGCTTGGCGTCGACGGGAGGGGAGGAGCGGTGGCCTTCCTGGGACCAGAGCGACGACAACCTGTCACACACTACTCTTCCTCGTTGTTGCCGGCACCCGTGGACGTGCCGGCTTCTTCGTGGTGGCGGCGAGGCGCGGCCTCGGCATTGTCCTCCTCCTCCTCGCCGGTCTCGCCGAACACCACCTTGCTCGCGTCGTCGTCGCACTCCTTGTCGGCGGCGGCCATCTCCGCCACCCGCTGCCGGTACTGCCAGCGGGTGAGGCGGGTCTCGCGTGCGGAGCAGTAGGACTCGAGCAGCACCTCCTGCTCCGCCATGTCCGCGTCCGGCGCGACTGCTTTGCCGGCGGAGATCTGCTCTTCCGCCTGTAAATGCTATTGGAGGAGGTGGTTGTTGTAGGCGGCGTTGGCCCGCGCGCTCCCAAAACTGCTCCTCTCGCACCATGTCCATGTAACGGGCACGTGCCTCGCCGATGGTCATGATGCAATTCACTGGCGAGGATGGCATGAAGGAGGAGGATGGTGGCGCGGAGGAGGAGGGTGGCGCCGGTTCGTCGTCGACAACGCCCTTCATTGGGACGTCGTCGTCCTCCGGCTGCTTGTCGGCAGCAATGGCGGCCATATCCTTCTTGTCTAACATCAGCTCGTCCCAAAGAGATTTGGCGAGGGAGGGATCCATGGTGGGAGTGGTGCGGACAGGGATCTGAGGTGCATGACTGCGGCTATGGCTGAGGCATCGGTTTTTATAGCAATGGTGGGCGGCAGAGGGACGGACGGGTGGCGCTAGAGGAGACGCCTCGGCAATCGTGTGCCATGTCTGCATTGATGGCACACGATTGTTCGTCTACGTTCGTGTGTCTTTGGTTTGGATCCTTCCGATCTACGTTATTTTTCATCGGCGGTGGTTGCTGTTCTGGGGTGCTGGTCCTATAGGGCCTTAGCACGACGACTTTCCGACTGTCTACTACAACAAAGTTTGCCCGACTCCGGTGATGGAGGGGCGATGACGGCGGCGCGCCTTCGACTCGCTTCGGTGCTTGTAGTCGTCGCTAGGTGGTCTACGGATCTGGATGTAAATTTTATTATTTCTATTGTTTGTTGTACTACCATGATTGAAGATGAATAGATTGGAAGTTTTTCCCGAAAAAAAAGAAGCTAGCAGGGATCGGTCCGGACTCGTGCAAACCTCCCCACGTTGGTCTTCGGTTTGCGAAAGAAAACGCGTCCGGACCGCGCCGCCAACCGAGACCGAGTTGGATGGCTTCCGCGGTTCGGACAGTTGTGGATGGTTTAAGGATCGGTGTTTGTCAAGTTTTGCCCGTGGCTATCAATGATCTTGTGGAGCATACGTAGACCCACAATAGAAACCAAAGAGCTAATGATTGAGTTGTGCACTTAAAATAAATTTTATGTAAATGCTATTTATGTTCGGTACCAACATTTGTTATTCACGTGCGACATTGGCTTGTATGATCGACGTGCATGGATTTGAGAGTCCAGACTTCAGATATGTGGATGCCGGGAGCAAAATATAAAGGCAGTCCGGGCGTGTCCGCAGACGTATATGTGGCCGGATTTGTCAAGTCGGATTGTAGATGCTCTGAAAAGATGGTGTTGTTAGGCATGGCGAGCAGACATATATCACATAATTTAAATCGAAAAGCTAGTCATCATTCATCCATGTCACGTAACTTAAATCAATAAGCTAGTCGCCATTCATCCATATCACATAACGTACACTGAACAAAATACATACATACATGGTCCTAAGAGGGCAGTTCACAATCTCAGATCAAGTGCCACGGCAGGGATCCCAAAAGATAGCCAGTTCACAGCCTCCTATTAGCGGCATTCATGTCAATGCCAAGCAATGTTGGTGACGATATGGATGAGTCAGCTCTAGTTTTTAAACTACTGGGATATGTCACCATGCTCAGCGTTTCCTCTTAAGGCCGCACCGCTGGAGGAGGTACCCGATGCCGTCCCCCAAGGTCGCTTTCCTATCCTCCTTGTTGTTCCACAGCACAGGCACGGTGGTTCGGCCGCTAGGGTTATACTCATTGATATCACGCAGAGCACCGACCACCAACGCGTACGCGTCTTCGCCACACTTTTCTTTCAGTTTTCCCAGCTTCTCATCGTCCTCGAGAAGAATTAGCTTACACCAATGCGTGCACGATTAGGTTAGATAAACGAGAAATACTAAGTCCATTCTGAAAATGGGAGATGTTAACAAACAACTTCAAAACTTACAAGGACCTTGTGGCTGGGCTGACAGGCAAATTATTCATACATATAGGAATTGCATATCGTGCAAGTGTTGTCTGAACCTTAAACTCTACTACGTACCACAGTACAACAAAACATGGCGAACAAAAACTGTTTATGCGTTCTCAAAAGAAAAGAAAAAACTGTTTATGCTTGTTACAAGACGAAGACACGTATGCTTACGACAAGTTCAGGAAAAAAAAAACTCTTGTCGAGCTTTGAGCTCAAACTACCGATGTATTATGCCAAATTTCAACAGCTAAGAGACGGAGAAGTGTCTAACTTAGCCAAGCAAGAAGGAACTGAGAATGAACACTTGATGAAACAAACTTGCCATAGCTGAGTCCGAGCAGAGCAGGGAATACCATTTGCTCTCGCTAATTTAGCTGACTTAAGGAATATCATAAACATTTTTTTATAAAAGGAATATCACAACCTTGCTATTACCATGCTACAAAGTGGCAAGTTTTTTATCAGTGAAAAGTTTGGTTGCATCACACACAGCCCCATGAGCAAATGCTAGATGTACTCTGTTCTAAGGGCTGACGAATTGCAGATAACTTAACTGGTATACAACTGACCTGACCGTCAGCTTCAGAGAAAAGTGACAAAAGGAAGAAAGCAAGTGGCGAGTAAATACAAACCGCCATTTATTAAATTAGATGCTATGCACCTCAATTGAGAGCAGCTAACATTAACATAAGGTTCTGCCCTGGGAACTTTACAGTGTTGCTTCCCGGCATTGAAGTAGCCAAAATCTATGCATATGCCTGGACTCTCGACGAGGTACTAAATGAAACTTAGCTAACCTGCTACTGTAAGCATAGAAACACATGGCTAAATTTTCAGATTCCTTCATCAAGCATCCACCGAATAATTGAAAGCTCAAGATTACAGGTTATTAGAGAACAATAAATGTGAAGATTATTACCTTCTGTTTGCCTTTGCCGTCATCAGGGACAACTTTAAAAGGGTGCCACTGTGGATTTTTAATCTCATCCTCCCACTCTGAACAAAGAATGGTAGCCTCAATTTCTGACATCTTATGTTTGCAAGCATTGGCAAATGAACGTGAATCAAGATCACCCATTCTTTTAATGCCGACATTTGTCCGGCAACTTGTAACATCCCCCAAGCCCTGCGGCGTATGCAACAGTTAGCTCTAAGATGCAATTCAAATAAAATACTGGGGAGGTGTAAGTGTTCAATCAATGAGGTAAGGTTACCTTTATTAGCTTCTTCCAAGCATCTTGCAACTCATCATTGCTCTTCAGGTCCTTCGTAACCAGAATCCCATGGATTGATTCCATGTATTCTATTTTATCATCCTTCTCTTGTAGCTCCTTATTAAGTTCATCTATTTTCCTCTTTGATTCAGAGTCTTTCTGCTTCATCACTTCCAACTGTCCCTTCAGCTGCTTTATTTCAAACTCAAGGTTCCCTGTGGCATCCGGTTTCTGCTGGAAATGCAGTATCGAGTAACAGATGTGACTTTATATTCACATATAATTTGCATCCCTAGCTGGAGTAGGAGTGATATGCTATCATTTATAAAGTCACAGCCTGACCTTATTCCTTTCTAGTTACTGACCATGTTGTTTGGTGTTTTATGAACACGCGCAGATTCGAAAACCTTTTGAACTGGTGATTTAAATGGTTTCACTAAGGGCTGACAGTTGGACTAAGTAAGCTAGCATGAATTCGCAGAACTCGAGGAATCTGAATTTAAAACTAGCCTAGTAGAACTCTATTACGAGTAGTAGTATAAATATACGAGGAACAGGGGATT
The DNA here is from genome assembly GCF_003073215.2 of Triticum urartu. Taxonomy (NCBI): domain Eukaryota; kingdom Viridiplantae; phylum Streptophyta; class Magnoliopsida; order Poales; family Poaceae; genus Triticum; species Triticum urartu. Next base: position 526,307,372 of record NC_053026.1, read on the forward strand.
CATGACAAAAATTGAAAGAGATTTCCAAGTTTTTTTTTAATGGGAGACATTAGGCACGTACCATTTTCTTCTCCTTGTCAAGATTCTTCCTTGTGCTAAGCAGCAGAGCAAGCTTCTGCATCTCAGATTGCATCTTGGACTCCAGTTGTGCAATAGTTTTCAGACCACCATGGCTTCGCAGGAACTCCCCAGTGAGCCCTGCAGTCCTCCAATCATCAGCCAGGGCAACCCATCCGAATATCTCCCCTGGCAGTGGTCGGAAGGTGTGCGCCTCCCAGCCCCGTTTGCCACGCCCTTGTGCCTCGAAGTGGTTCTCAAAGTCCAAGGCTTTGCCGAGACAAGCATAGTCTTGTCCAAACAACACAATGGCAATCCCAGTGTGGTGGCCGAATTGGTCGCCCAGAGGGATGACCATGTGCGGGCAGAAGCGCAAGAGCCGCTCCTTCAGGATCCCACCTCGCCGCATCCCCCCATCTTTCCACCCACCCATCCACTCAGTAGGCACATTGAGCAGCACGCCCATCCAGGGCCACACGAACTGCTCGTCTCCAACATTTGAGCCTGCTCCAGTTGCGTGAATCCTACCAAAATGGAAAAAGGAAAATTTACAGCCGCCGCATTCCTGTCCTATGGAGCGAAATTGAAAAGAAAGGGGCTGGCATCACACGTACCGTTCAGGTTCAGGTGCCTCGTCAGAATCCATGGGCAAGGCACAAGAGGCTGGTGTGATGATTTATTTATTTCGTAGCTTCAACAAAGTCAGTCGGTAGTGTATGCTCTGTGCTTCATTTTCAAGAATCTCAGTTAGTTGACTAGGCATGTATAAATAGATCAGAAACTAAAAATGGTGGTGCACACTTGGTAGAAATTCATTAACATTATTGTGCTCACTATGGAACAAAGTGCATAGTGGTGTGTCATGTATTGCACAAATACTGAGTGAGTGAGATGGGAGGTGTGATGGCCAAAAACCGAGAAAAAAAGTCACAGACAGGGCGAATACCAGTTCCAAGAAAACAGTTTACACAAAACCAATAGGCATAGTGGCAGATTAAATCATCCTCCAAATTCAGTTTGGCATTACTTTCTACTCCTCCATAACAAAACAAAAAGGGTACGAGACATGATGAGGGGACAAGGAGATGAGGGTATCAATACCAATTCAACAGGTCTGGGCAATATGTGCTTGGAGGTAAACTTTTCATCTCTAATAGTAAAAGAGAAGTTCTCCTGTAAAGTTTCAGCAGAGCAAATAGGCACAGAAAAAATCGACAAGGACGAAGAGATCAATATCTAATATTTTATATTTATTTGATACCTATGTGCAATCTGTACTTGGAGACATATTTTTCCTATTAATTTCGTGAACCAACCAGTCTCACCATGCAGATTCTAGTTCCAGAATGGACCAACTTATTTCATGCGGGATAAAGCCAAGAAAACGGGCCTTATCAGAACGTCGACACCAATACATTTGACACAAATAGAACCAAGTATTCCCTTGGAATCCTTCAATAGCAAGGTCAAATCCCTGGGACTCTGCTCTAGACTAGCGAGAGAGATTTTCACCAAAATTCCACAGGGTCGCGCTGTGTTTAGGGCCTGAATCCAACAAAAACAAATCAAAACAAGAAACTCTCCGCCCGAGCGGCAGAGAACCATAGGGATCCGAAATGCATTGCAGATGAAGGGACAAGGGGCCTAGGGAAAAGGAAAGATTTTTTTTAACAAAAAATGGGGAAAAGGAAAGATTAGGAAACCCTAGAAGGAAGTGGCAGATGGAATGCAGGATGTGGATGGGATTCGGGGGAGAAGGGTTGATTACCGGCGGCGGCGAGGCGATGCGATGCGCGGCGGGCCGCGTTCGATCGTCTTCACTTCCCCTGTGCTGCTGGCTGCTGCTCGTGGTTTCTTCTTCTTCCTTGAAGCAGAGGGAGAAGTAGAAGGGGAGGGCTTGCCTGGGTTGGGTCAAGGTCAACACATGGCTGTGGAAAAGAAAAGAATTCGCCGTCTACCTCAGGGCCCATCGAGTCAAAATTCCAGTGGCATTCACGACTCATACACCCCTAAGAAAAATCATGACTCGTACAAATTGCCCTAAAATGACTGATACAAATAATTTGAAATATCATTTTTCATGAAAACAATTCCTCTTTTTTTTGCGGGTGAAAAACAATTCCCCTTGAATCAGATATCACAAGTACTTTTATGTACATTGCATCAATCAATTATGTAACTCTTGTATACATGCACACTTTCCCATTGCATAGTGACCCAAACAATTGTTCAGGCTGGCCTCGGACACCGCAGTATAGGTAAAATATATGTCCATCTGAAATTTAAAATTTAAAAATTATATTATTACAGTACAATCTCTTTGGGACCTCTGTCGGAGTACTTTGTTCATTGAAGGCGTGGATCTTGAGTTGTAGAGTAGAGCAACGACGCGGAGGACGAGAGAAGGGGGAGTTCCATTCTTGGCTATGGCACACCATCCAGGGCTAGATGAATTAACCATCCATGCTGCGCGCCGCAACATGCTACACATTGTTGGTGCTTTGTGGTAGGTCTATATATAGGGTAACGATATTCTAAGCGTGAGTGTAGAATATCTTATTCTACACCCCCTAGTAATGCTATGTACAAAATCTAGTAAAACGGTGTATAAAATGTAGTAATTCGAATTTTTTTTATCATCTAAGTTTGTAAATTACTATATTGTTACGAAAATTACTATATTTTACATGGTGTGTTACTGTATTTTATATGTACCGTTACTGGGGTGTAGGATAAGCTATTCTACACTCACGCTTAGTTTAGAGTTACTATATATTCTGATCACAACCTGACATGCCCCGCTAGTAATACATTGAACTTCCCTGTGAACTAGGTTGAACTTCCGCCAACATTGCCCAAATGGGTCTTGCCATATACCGTTGGAAAGCTATGGACATCAGTATCATGACCCAACTTAATTTTTTGGCAAAATATAAGCGGTTTAAGAGCAGTTTTGAAAACCGTTTTTTCTTCGCACAAAAAACGTGAATCGTATTTTCGATCGCATTTCTAAACCGTTTATCGGAATGAGGCATATAATATGGCGTTGGAAAGCTGCTGCAAAACCACTCCTTCCACATGTTGAAATTTTTCTCTAATTTCCTATGGTTAAAGAGTAATTTGAAAAAACGTAAAATTTCGTAAACCGAACAGCTGAGTTCGTTTTTTCGATGTTATTTCTAAACGGCTAATCCAATGGAGGCATATGATACGGCGTTGGAAACCTTATGAAAATGCGCTACTTTTTCATCTTGAAAGTTTTTTTTTCTAATTTTGAATGGTTTAAGAGTAATTTAGAAAATGGTCTAAGTCCTTGTATTATATATATATATATATATATATTCTAATCACGGGATCAGAATAATATTCTGATCACAACATGACATGCCCCGCTAGTAATACGTTGAACTTCCCTGTGAACTAGGTTGAACTTCCGCCAACATTGCCCAAATGGGTCTTGCCATATACCGTTGGAAAGCTATGGACATCAGTATCATGACCCAACTTAATTTTTTGGCAAAATATAAGCGGTTTAAGAGCAGTTTTGAAAACCGTTTTTTCTTCGCACAAAAAACGTGAATCGTATTTTCGATCGCATTTCTAAACCGTTTATCGGAATGAGGCATATAATATGGCGTTGGAAAGCTGCTGCAAAACCGCTCCTTGCACATGTTGAAATTTTTCTCTAATTTCCTATGGTTAAAGAGTAATTTGAAAAAACGTAAAATTTCGTAAACCGAACAGCTGAGTTCGTTTTTTTGATGTTATTTCTAAACGGCTAATCCAATGGAGGCATATGATACGGCGTTGGAAACCTTATGAAAATGCGCTACTTTTTCATCTTGAAAGTTTTTTTTTCTAATTTTGAATGGTTTAAGAGTAATTTAGAAAATGGTCTAAGTCCTACCGAGTTCATATTTTCGAGCTAATTTTTTAATCGTTCTTCCAAATGTAGCAAATGATATGGCGTTGGAAAGCTTGAAAATGTGCGAAACTTTTTGGTATGTATTGTTTCACCCAATTCTTTACGGTTTTAAGTCAGTTTCGAAAATGGAGAAAAACGTATTTTCGCCGTAATTTCTACAAACTTTATCGGAATGGGGCAAATAATATACCGCTGAAAAGCTACAGAAAATGCGAAACTTTTTCGTGTTGATGGTTTTCTCTTTTTCTTAGCCGTTTTCAAGTAATTTCAAAAACGGCGGGATCATGCGTTCTGCCTATATCGCAAAACAAATTCTTCGAAAATGCACCGCGTGAGGAACCTGAACTTCTCGGCGCGTGTACCTGAACTTCACTCTGTTTTTTCACGTGCTTTTCTTGCTCGTAGATCTTCATCCACTGCTCGTAGCTCTCCATCCACTCACTGGAATTGAGCAAGTGATATACCGATGGAAAGCTATTGTAAACACGCAACTTTCCCGTGTTGATCGTTTTTTCATAGTCGCTACAGTTTTAAAAGTTTTTCATCTCAAATTCATTCACTATAGTAGTTGAACTTCGTTCTGTTTTCACGTTGAACTTCTGTGACGTATTTTCCTTTGTAATTTTCTCATCCATTTCGTCAGTGCTGCACAAATGATATTTCTTTTGTTCAAACCTCTCTCACAATTTTTTTTAACTTTCTTTGATCGAGGACTTGAACTTACACAGATGATATTCCTGTGGTTTTGAAGTAAATTAAAGAAATGAAGAGATCATGATTTCTGCCCTTCATTGCAAATGGAAACGCACTACGTGAAGTTGTTGGACTTCACGGGCATGTCTGTTTGAACCTCACTCTGTTTTTGATATGCTGTTTTTTGCACAGTGTGAAGTAGTTGAACTTCTGGGGCATGTCTGTTTGAACTTCACTCTGTTTCACTTTATTGTTTTTTTCATATATGAAATACACACCATGTAGTACGTGAACTTCTGTTTATTATCACTTTGAACTTCTCTCTGGTTTGAGAGAATTATTTTAAAACACGAAAAACAACATATTTTTTTATGTATTTTGGACATCTAAATACACGGTGAACCTGTCTCACAAGAATTTTTTGAACTTTTCCTCACCGAGCACTTGAACTTTTAGCAACCATTTTTTTTGTTTATGAGTTGTTTTTAAAAGTGCAAAAAATGGCATTATGTTTTTTATTTTTTGAACATATAAATCCTAAGTTTTATTAAACTCCGAACTTCTCTGTTATTTCAGTTTGAACTTCACCTTTTTATATTTTTGAGTAAAGAATTGTATTCGATTTTTATACAGAAAAATCAAACATGGAAATACAAGACGAATCTCTCTCGCAAGAATTTTTGAACTTCCTCGGACAGAGCGTTTGAACTTCTTTCAACAAACCTTTTAAGCTTTTATTTTTTATACTTTTATTCTCACCTGAAATGCATTTCTCGCAGTACCTGAACTTCTTGTTGTTTTCACCATGAACTTCTGTCACATTTTTGTGCATACGTCGAATTACACCCAATAGAAGGTCGTACGTCATTTTTTGCCATTTTTCAAACATGTAATTGGAGGTCAGACGTCCCGCAATATAAATTCTAAACCGTGCACGAGGTGCACATGAACTTCTTGCAACAAATATGACTTTTTATATTCTTCGGACTTCTATGTTATTTGAAATTGAACTTCTTAGACTTATTCTTAGAAAAAAATATTTTTTCAAATAAGCATCAAACTTTTTTTTAAATTGAACCTCATACTTTTAATTTTCCTATAAATGGAAAGAATATGAGTTTTCTGTAAACATCAAACTACTCCTCTTTTTTAAATTGAACTTCGTCATTTTTATACTTTAGTAACAAGCAAAATCTGAGTTTTTATATATAAATAGCGAACTTCTCTATTTTTGTAATTTGGACTTCTAGGTTTGTTTCTTTTAGTTATAGGAATATCCTAGTTTTGTAATAAGTATTGAACCGGATCGTTATTTAAATATGAACTTGTAGAGTTTTTTTATTTAGAAATGGTGAAAATCCTTTTTAACGATTTTTGAACTTCTCTATTTTTAGAATTTGAACTTCTTGTTTTTTATGTAGAAAGGGTGAAATATCCACTTCAAAGTGCCATGTCATCTTTTGAAATTATGTGTTATTTTTTTGAACTTATTATGATGTTCCCGTCACCATATTTGGGTTTTCTATTTTTTATACATTGAACTACTGTGTGATTAATTTTGAATGTATTGTTTTCATTCTTTAATAATGACCAAAATTAGAGTTTTCTATAATCATCAAAATGCTCTATATTTTTAATAAACATCAAGCCGCTCCATTTTTTAAATTTGAACTTCTATGGTCTTTTAACGGTGAAAATCCCTTTTTCATATAAAATTGTTTGAGATGCTTTTGTTATTTTATTTTAACCTTATTTGGCTTGTTGAAACTGAAAAATATGATGTTTTTAATATACATCGACATGCTCTCTTTTCAAAATTTGAAGTTCCACAATTAGAGAAAGAAAATAAATAAATGTGGATAGCCATATAAACAAACAGCTAGTGAATACACAATTTCAAAAATTAGAACGCAATGCTTCTGTGCATCTTCATATTTACTCATACCAAATGGGAGGGGTCATACACAGAATGAGAAAACAATAGAAAAATATGTACATCTCATATTTTTATTCACAAAACTCAACTTGTTCAGGATAAGAAATCATCATAATTTCTCCAGCAACGTTGATTTATTTTTACAAAGTCTTAAAAGCACTAGCAAATCTCACCATACATTGTTAAGTTAAAAAGGAAACTCTCTTTAAAATACAAACTGACATGTGCTACTTTGTACAGAACTCTATCCCTTTCTACATAATGATTGAGTTAAGCATCATGAAAGGAGAAAATAAAAATCTTCAAGGCAACCAATCCCTTTCTTCACCAGACTTCTTTCCATTTTTAATTAGAACTTCAGCAATCGGTGACTCCATTTGCAATTTTTTGGGAGTACAATCTGATGAGGATTAGAGTCATTTATAGAGAGAAGCAACACCACATGATAGACAAACAAAATTGTGACAACATACGATTAATAGAATTTGTAGCAACAACAGAATGGGCGGAAGTAACTTTGTCAACATAATTCCTTCCATTGTGAGATCGATTGAACTGCTACGAATCTTTCAGCCATCTCTGCTTTTCTCTTCAAAAAACATAGTCGAATTGATGTGGCTGGATAAGGTTGACCTGAACTGAAGCAACCGGAGGTGGTGGCAGCGCGAGGATCATCAGTCATCACAGCGATTTGGTGGCCTTCCTCATCCACGAGGAACACCTGGACGACCCTGATCCAGATCCTCGTTGGGGAAGGGACGGAGGATGAGCGTCGGGGAGGACCGGTGCGGCATGGGGGTGGTGGAGCAGCACCGACCAACAGTGGTCGGTGGCATGGCGGGGCGGCGCTGCCGCTGGTCCATCTGGACAAACAGATTGAAGAAGGAAGCAGAAGATGAGCATGAGTACATGGGATTCAGAGGGGGTTGAGGCGCTGAACCTCCTGGTGCTACATCGTTGAACGGACGGATTTGGCAGCGGCGAACGACCTGAGTGCTGGGGGTGGGATGATGCAAGGGCTCCAGTGGAGATGACCGACCAAGGAAGGCACAGTTGCTCGCAGCCATCGTGTTGGCTGCTGCGGTGGTGGGCCCACACCGGGAGGAGGCTGCGTGGTGGCAGGGGAAGCCTCGCCACCGCCAAGAACAAATAGAGCGACGCATGACGGACCTCCGCCGTGCCGGATCCTGCCGCCAGCCTTCTTCCGTGTCACTGTGACGGACCTCCGCCGTGGAACCGCGCTCCGCCCTCCCCCACCCCCCATCTCCACCACTTCAGTAGATATCTCCGATCTCCCGTCAATGTCGCGGCGGCGGTTGGACGTGGGGTTGGTTGCGGCAGTGGGGGAAGAAGCATGAAGCAGAGGTGAGCTGCAGAGGCAGGAACTGATGGAGGGGATCCCGACTGCAGCAGCAGGATCTGGCGACTGGGGCCGTGGCCGGCGACCGCGCGGGTAGGATTGGAGCGCCTCGTGGCCGGCGACCGCGAGGGCGAGGCGGCGGCTCCGGTGCCCGCGAGCGCATGAGAGAGGAGGCGGTTTCTCCGGCGGCCAGCGGGCATGCGGGCGTGGTGGCGGCTCCGGTTGCTTGGTGGGGGTGGGGAGAAGTTCATGGCGTGGGGATGAAACCGGTCGGAGGGGTCTGATGGGCCGGCCAGGTTTCCCCTTTTGCGTTTTTGGAAGTTCGGGAACACCTCACCGGGCCCTATATAGATGCACCGTGATCCAAATAGTTATTCCAATCCCAGGATTAGAATAGTGTTGCCCTATATATATATACATAAACACTATTCTGATCATGGGATCAGAATAATATTCTGATCACAACCTGACCTGCCCCGCTAGTAGTACGTTGAACTTCCCTGTGAACTAGGTTGAACTTCCGCCAACATTGCCCAAATGGGTCTTGCGATATACCGTTGAAAAGCTATGGACACCAATATCATGACCCAACTTAAATTTTTGGCAAAATATAAGTGGTTTAAGAGCAGTTTTGAAAACCATTTTTTCTTCACACAAAAAACGTGAATCGTATTTTCGATCGCATTTCTAAACCGTTTATCGGAATGAGGCATATAATATGGCGTTGGAAAGCTGCTGCAAAACCGCTCCTTCCACATGTTCAAAGTTTTCTCTAATTCCCTATGGTTAAAGAGTAATTTGAAAAAACGTAAAGTTTCATAAACCGAACAGCTGAGTTTGTTTTTTCGATGTCATTTCTAAACGGCTAATCCAATGGAGGCATATGATACGGCGTTGGAAACCTTATGAAAATGCGCTACTTTTTCATCTTGAGAGTTTTTTTTTCTAATTTTGAATGGTTTAAGAGTAATTTAGAAAATGGTCCAAGTCCTACCGAGTTCGTATTTTCGAGCTAATTTTTTAACCGTACGTCCGAATGCAGCAAATGATATGGCGTTGGAAAGCTTGAACAAATGCGAAACTTTTTGGTATGTATTGTTTCTCCCAATTCTTTACGGTTTTAAGTGAGTTTCGAAAATGGTGAAAAACATATTTTCGCCATAATTTCTACAAACTTTATCGGAATGGGGCAAATAATATACCGCTGAAAAGCTACGGAAAATGCTAAACTTTTTCATTTTGATGGTTTTCTATGATTCCTAGCCGTTTTCAAGTAATTTCGAAAATGACGGGATCATGTGTTCTGCCTTTATCGTGAAACAGATTCTTTGAAAATGCACTGCGTGAAGAACCTGAACTTCTCGACGCGTGTACCTGAACTTCACTCTATTTTTCATGTTCTTTTCTTGCTCGTAGATCTCCATCCATTCACCGGAATTGAGCAGGTGATATACCGATGGAAAGCTGCTGTAAACACGCAAGTTTCTCGTGTTGATCATTTTTTCATACTTGCGACGGTTTTAAAAGATTTTTATGTGAAATTCATTCAGTGTAGTAGTTGAACTTCCTGCTGTTTTCACGTTGAACTTCTGTGACGTATTTTCGTTTGTAATTTACCTCATCCATTCGTTAGTGTTACACAAATGATTTTCCTTTTGTACAAACCGTTCTCATAATAATTTTTTTTAACTTCCTCTGACCGGGGACTTGAACTTACACAAATGATATTCCTGTCGTTTTGAAGTAAATTAGAAAATGACAAGATCATGATTTCTGTCTTCATCGCGAATGGAAATGCACTGCGTGAAGTAGTTGAACTTCGCGGGCATGTCTTTTTGAACCTCACTCTGTTTTGCTGTTTTTTTCACTGCGTGAAGTAGTTGAACTTCACCCTGTTTAATTTTATTTGTATTTTTCTTTATATGAAATACACACCATGTAGTACATGAACTTCCGGTTGTTTATCACTTTGAACTTCTCTCTAGTTTGAGAGAATTATTTTAAAACACAAAAAACAACATATTTTTTTTATGTATTTTGGACATCTAAATACACGGTGAACCTCTCTCACAAGAATTTTTTGAACTTTTCCTCGCTGAGCACTTGAATTTCTCAACCATTTTTTTCGTTTATGAGTTGTTTTAAAAAGTGCAAAAATGGTGTTGTGTTTTTTATTTTTTGAACAGGTAAATCCTAGGTTTTAATAAACTCCGAACTTCTCTGTTATTTCAATTTGAATTTCACCTTTTTATATTTTGAGTAAAGAATTATATTTGATTTTTATACAAATAAATCGAACATCGAAATACAAGGTGAACCTCTCTCGCAAGAATTTTTGAACTTCCCTGGAGAGAGCCCTTGAACTTCTTTCAACAAACCTTTTAAGCTTTTTATTTTCTATTCTTATATTCTTATCTGAAACGCATTCCGTGTAGTAGTTGAACTTACTGCTGTTTTCACCTTCAACTTCTGTCACGTATTTTTGTTCAACCTCTCTCATGAGAATTTTTGAACTGTCTCACGCCGAGCAGTTGAACTTCTAGCAACAAAACTTCCGGCCTTTGCTTTTTCATTCATTTTTTCATACATTGAAAATTCTTTCATACAAAAATTTCATGCACACCTCGTAGTACGTGAACTTCTGGCAGTTATCAAACTGAACTTCTCTCGGTTACGTGAAAATATCTGAGTTTTGTATAGACATTGAACCACTCTACCTTTTTTTATTTGAACTTTATTTTTGTATTTTTAGAAATGTGGAAATTATAGGGTTTCTTTTGAAACGTCAAACTTCTTCGTTGTTTTGAAATTAAACTTATTGGTTTTATTCTTTAGTAACTAGAAAAATCTAGTTTTTCAAATAAATATCAAAATGCTCCGCTTTTTCCAATTGAATTTCTTACTTTTATTCTCTAGTAACATGAAAAAAAATGAGTTTTCTAAATACATTGAACTACTCCATTTTTTGAAATTGAACTTCTTAATTTTAATCTTTAGCATTGGGGAAAATCTAAGTTTTTATAAACATCAAACAACTTCATATTTTTTAATTTTGGACATCTTGGTGTTATTCATTAGTAAGGGGAAAAGTCCTGGTTATGTAATAAATATTGAACCGCTCAATTACTTAAAGTTGAACTTCTATGTCTTATTTCTAAAAGAAGGAAAAAATCAGTTTTTCTAAACCTTTTGAATTGCTCGGGTTTTTTTTAATTTGACCTTCTTGATATTGTAGTAAACATTGAACTTCCCCATTATTTAAATTTGAACCTCTAGGTCTTTTTGTAGAACGGGGAAATTCCATTTTCTCTATAAATTTTGAGTTGCTCTATTTTTTTAATTTGGCCTTCTTGGGTTATTCTTTAGTAACGGAAAAAATCCTAATATAGTAATAAGCATTGAACCACTCTATTATATGTATTTGGACTTCTAGTTTTTTTAACGAGACAATCACCTTTTTAAGTTTTATTTTCCTTTTAGTAATGAAAAAATCTCAATAATTTGTAGTAAACATCAAACTTCCTTCTCTTTCTCGGTTGTTTTCTTCGTTCTACATGAGAAAATATATTTTTTCTCATTTTGTGTACTAAGCACACACACACACATCACATCCACACATTTTTTGGTAGTCAAATGAAAAAGGTTACAGCCCCACAGGCATAAACAATCGAAATCCCCTTAATTTTGAGCAGTAATAGATGAAGTTCTCATGTACAAAATTGTCTTGTCTCTTATACTAGTGGGTGGAGCCTCACAAGTGGACGGCGGCGCGCGTTGTTGGATAGGCGAGAAGGAAGAATGGTGATGCCTGGGAAGGTTGGATTCAATCGTCGCTTCAGTCGTACTTTTTAAATTTAGAAACGGTGATATATCCGCTTCAAAGTGCTCTGTTATTTTTGTAATGCTCTATATTTTTAATTTGAGCTTCTCGGTTTTTTTGTAACGGGAAAATCATAATTTTCTGGTAAACATAGAGACCTTTCCGTGATTTATACTCGAACTACTAGTTTTTCTTTAAAAATGGGCAATTCCATTTTTTATAAACTGTTTTTAAAATAAGAGCAGTCCAAAGATATTACATCGCATGTTTAGAATCAGAGCAATCCAATGATATTCCAAATAGTAACAAAATGACCACATTATATACAAAGAGAAATGCAATGTTCGGGTATCATTTTTCTACTACGCACACACCTTTGTTCTCATCCACCTCCCAAAGAAAATCAGAGCCACCACCACTGAAAGCTACTCATGTAAATAGAATAAAGATGAATACTTTTTGCAAAAGCAAGCGACTACAAGTTGAAGGGACTAGTTCTAACGCGTGTAGTATTAGCTCCTTCGTGTTGACCAATTCCACCAAGAACAATCCATGTGTGGAACAGGCCGAGCGGAATGAGGGAACGTGAGTAGGAGCTTCTCCAACATGACCTGCTGAAAGAAGTTAGGTGCATCCCTGGCGTGCAGCTTCTTGCGCCCCTTCTCCATCTCTGCCTAGGCCGTTTACCCATGTGGCTTCTCAGGCACTACAGAGTTGAGGCCTTGAGGGTGCACGTTCGCTCGGGGGAATAACATGGACTTCTGAACTGTTGTAGAACAAAAAAAATATACAAGCGATTCAGCCGCAAGCTCCTCAAAATTGTAACAAGTCCAGCACATCACAGTGGCGATTATACAGGTAAAAACAAGTTCACAGAGAGGATACTGGGAGCCGTGGTCGTGCTGTGCTACTCGCCGAAGTTGGACGTCGCCATTAGAATTCTGAACTTCTAGGGGGCGGCGGCTGCTGCTTGATGAGGAACCAAAAACTGCCTCGTTGTTGTCGGTGTGGCCAGCGTGGCAGGCGAAAGCAGAGTGCTTCTCGTGGCCCATGCACGCCACCAGGTCGTCGGCGCTGGCGAAGCTAATGGAGAAGACGTGGGTGAAGCCATGCGTGAGCGCCTCCTGGTTCAACACATCTTTTCCCCTACAACCCAACACAAGGAGCAATCAACCTAACTCTAGATAGAAACACTTATGAATGGCGATGCCTAATCCTGATCTGTTGTTGCTCAATTAAAATCTGACATAGTTTTTGTTCACTGGTGCAGTAAAGATGCAGCAGACATTTTGAAGTGTACCGTGCAGTAAAGATGGAATCCCTTTTTTGGAACAAAACAAATGAAATGCAAATGCATACCACCTGAAGAATTTGACGGTGTCGAGCTCCCCGGCAAGCTTGGTGAGCTCCTCAATGATGTCGTCCACCACCACGCCCTCCTTGAACCTTACCAGGCACAGGTGCTTGAACTCCATGGCTCAACAAGTCACAAGTGCAAAGCTGCGCCAAGCTTTCTCCTCCGGTGGCTTTGCACTTTGCAGCGGATGCGTATCATCACGCCACGGCGCTGGCCGTTTTATGGACGGGATGAGAGCTCTGCTTTTTAGTTGTCGGTGTGGACTTCTGAACTGTTGTAGAACAAAAAAATATACAGGCGATTCAGTCGCAAGCTCCTCAAAATTGTAACAAGTCCAGCACATCGCAGTGGCGATTATACAGGTAAAAACAGGTTCACAGAGAGGATACCGGGGAGCCGTGGTCGTGCTGCGCTACTCGCCGGAGTTGGACGTCGCCATCAGAATTGAACTTCTAGGGGGCGACGGCTGCTGCTTGATGAGGAACCAAAAATTGCCTCGCTGTTGCGGTGTGGCCAGCATGGCACGCGAGGTGGTCCGCGTCTACCTGCACGCGACGGGGGAAGTGGTGCCTGAGCTCTGCCGGCGGCATCCTCGGGGAGGCGGAGGGTGCAGATCGTAGGTGGGATCTCTGCGACACGTAACAAATACGAGACGCAGGCAGCGGCGCGGCGCAGGTCGCGTAGGAAGGGAGGGAAGGTCGAGACGGAGGGAGAGGGGAGGCCGTGTCGGAGTGGCAGAGGTGGTCGGGGTGGAGGGCGGCGCAGGAGGTGGTCGGGGTGGAGGGCGGCGCAGGAGGTGGTCGGGGCGGTGCCTGCGGTGGTCGTAGGCGGCGGCGGAGGTCGTCGGGACTGGCGGGTTGTGCGGTGGTGGCGTCCGATTCAGGCGGAGGTCCAGCGGCGATGGGATCGGGGGAAGGCGGGGATCGGGATTGGTAAGTGGTGGGTCGATCTGTTCGGGTCGTGGGGGGTGAGGGTTTCTTTTTTCTTGTCCGCGGGTTCCGCAGTTCGGGAACATATCCACCGGGCTCTATATAGAGCACCGTGATCCAAATAACTATTATGATCCCAGGATCAGAATAGTGCTACTATATATATATATTATATATATATAGGGAAAATCCATCCTACCACCCAGTGGTAGTTACCCCACATATCTCGTATACTACCATGTGGTAATATATATACTATTTTATTATTTTAAATATGTTCATATACTATATCTAAGATATTTCAAGGCAAGCTACATGAAAAAATTGCATATGAGCCCATAGTTTTTGTTATATTTGTGAAATACGTACATATTTGTTCGTAGAAAAGAACTTACTCAAAATATGGTACATACTATCTAAAAATTAGTATATATACTACCTAATCATTGTTATATACTACATACTACACGTACATATTTTCGGTTTTGATAGATACTACATACAACATACAAATTGCAAGTGGTGATAACTACCACTGCTTATAGGAAACATTTGTCCTATATATATATATATATAGACACACACACACAACAATTGCGTGCAAAATTTTGAGTGCTTGATTGGTTGTTTGTTAAGTTGCCATCTTCCTTTTAATTTTCTAGGAATTGTCTATTTGTATGTGGCGCGGATGAACATGTTAGTTATTGTTATTGTGTGTAAGATGGCAAAAAATTTGAACGGCACATCTTATATTACAATCAAACCAGGGGAGACGGTAAGGTATTGGCGTATTGCAAAACATAGGCCTTTGTTATACTCCCTTCGGTCCTTTTTAGTTTGCATATAAGATTTGACCGAAGTCAAAGTTTCTTTACTTTGACCAAACTTATAGAAAAGAGTATTAACATTCACAATACCAAATTAATATTTTTAGAATCATTATGAAATGTAGTTTCATAGTATATATAGTTATTATTGTGAATGCTTATATATTTTTAATATAAATTTGGTCAAACTTGGTTGAGTTTGACTTGATAGAAATTTAATACGCGAAGTAAAAAGGATCGGAGGGAGTATGAGATAGTTTTTTTAGTGAATTCCGTTTTTTACCCTCTATTTTGACATTTTTTACACTAATTACCCCATTTAGCAAGATTTCATCCATTTTACCTCATTTAGCAAAATTTCTACCACGATTTACCCTATTTAAAATTTTGCGATTGTTTAGACCGTCAGGTCCCAATTGCCAGGTCCAGCTGGCATGCCACATCAACGTTTTTCTTCTACCTATTTTTCTCTCTTCTGAACCAGTCCTCACAGCATATCCCGACCGGGACGGCCTGATGGAGATCCCTCGCGTCGTGTCCAACGCACAAAGCCTGAGTCGGCCATGCTCCAAACTCACACCCAATTGATTGCATAGCCCGTCTAGGCTTCCGACCACACGTACCCATCAGGCTCGCTCGAACCTAGGGTCAGGGATTGTCACGCAGCGGCGACGATGGCGATGGCGTGACTTCATACCTCCTCGAGCAACGTTGTATGGCCGCGACATCAAGGCAAGAAACGTCCCTGTGGAATCCGGCTCTCTCCAGCTCACCGACGTCGGCGTGGGCGCGTCCATGTAAATCACCCCATCAGGCTGTGCTCAGTTTATGGCGGGTCTATGGCGCCCGCCGGTCTAACAAATCAGAGAGGTTGGTGAACAAACAAGCCCTCTCAGTGGTACCCCATTCCACATGATTTTAACCATCTCTATCATAGCAATTTGTGTATTCTAAATTTTTCATAAATCATGCATTGGCCCGTGAGGCGTTTGATTACGACAGAATTAAGATGCTTATTAGAAGACCACGTGTATACATCTTACTCTTCTACAACTGACGTACATTACTTTAAAGTTTTTTTCAACATTTTTAATATTATCAAAGTTCTTTTACTTGGTTTGTGGCGGGATGGTGCGTGTGATTCGAAGGAAGGCGAGCGATGCGTGCCGTGAATATTGAAGGCCAGAGTGGTGTGGCCCAAGTCAGGCGTTGTGCATTGGATGCAAGCGGGCTGCTCTGGTGTGATCATATTGAGCCGGCCCGGTCGGGAGATGCTGCGAGGACCGGTTCAATATGAAGAAAAGTAGGCAGGTAAAAACCGTCAATGAGCATGCCAGATGGACCTGACAATTGGGACCTACTAATCGGAATGCTCATAAAATTTTAAACAGGGTAAATCATGGCAGAACTTTTGCTAAATGGGGTAAAATGGATGAAATCTCACTAAACGGGGTAATTAGTGTCAAAAATGTCAAAATAGGGGGTAAAAATGGGAATTCACTCTTTTTTTTGCGGGAATGTTATATGAGATAGTTGATACATTACATACATGGAAGGTTACATTTTTGTGCTTCGTGGCAAGCTTTCTCATGACGTGGCTTCTTCTTGCTCATATCATTCTTGTGCGGCCTATTGTCGGATAGGTACAAGTGCCCAAAGGTCCTCTGAGCCAGGCAATCACTATGCCAAAAGAAAACATACACACACAAAATTATATGTAGATGTATCAGCAAACCACATCGTGTACATATTTTAGTTCGACAATAGAAGACATCACTCCCTTATTTAACTTTTGCGACAATGATGGCAGCGACGATGCTTAGATTTCTTATCTTTTCTCTCCTTTCTACAATTTCCTCTCCATTTTCTTTTCCTTTTTCCTATGTGGTCCAGACTTGTATGGCTTCTCATCCAATGCTTTCATATACCAGCAATCATGAGGAAACTTGGATCTCAAAAATAGCGACCCCCCGACCTTGTACTCAGTGTTCCCATTTTCCTTCCAAACTTATATCAGCTAGGTTTGTTGTCTCAACAATGCGATAAATCCTTAAGGTATGGGCCAAGTTCATCCATCCTAGAGCCAGTGGCCCCTCTTCCTCGCTTCACCTTAACACATCATCAAATTACATATACTTTTTCAATAAAATTGTGAATGTGTAACAGATGCCAACATGCATAACAACATGGGTTAAACATATACACCCCCCCTCGGAGAAAACATTGCCTAATAAGATATGCCAATCTCAACGGATTAATGTGATACTATGACTTACATGTAGATAATCTGCATCATTAGTTTGGCATAGGCTGAGAATTCTTAGTTATCTGTCATGTGTCAATCAATATACTATTCGCTTGTTCTATCAAGAAAAACTAATGGACATCGAAACTAACCTTGAATGCATGAAATTTTTAGTTCCATCATTCCCAAGAGGCCAAGACCATCCTTCTAGTTGCAATAAGAACTATTATAAGTTGTGCCTTCCTCAATCTTTGTTACGAACACTCTAATTTCTCGAGTCACATCTATGTTTTCTCGCATCTAGTCACCATTCTCTCTATTTCTTCTTTTTAGGTTGAACTCTTCTCCCTGGCATGCATCACTTCAACAACCTCCACAACACTGGTTGTGCAGGGGAACAATCAATTGCCATTTTAATAATAAATGCATGAGAGCTAAATGGTTCATTTTCGTGATATAATGAGTAATGTCAGTTCAACAATATTTATAAATACTAGATGATACTCCGCGCGTTGCTGCGAGGACTGCCTGCTATATATTTTACTCATATTAGATGATACTCTGTGCGTTGCTGCGAGAACTTCCTGCAATATATTTTAGTAATATTTCATTATATGAACATGAATATTTGGATTAATAATATAAAAGTAAAACTTAAAATACATGCAACTATAAAATATTTATTGAATATAAATCAAATAATATAATTAAGTCACTTAATTCTTTTTGCATGCATGTTGCATGATGAAGTGGGCCTTTGTTTATTCATAATTGTTTGATGAGGTGGCATAGTTGCATGTTGAGATAAATATATTAGTGGGGATGAATTTCTTATGTATATAGGATTCACTAATTAATACTACCTCTCTCTCAGTTTACAGGGTGTGCACGTGCTCCTAGGTCGTCAATTTGACCAACCTAATACAAGTCATATATTACAAAAAATATACCAATATAAACTTCAAATGTTCTATTTTCAAACCATATAATTTTTATGTTATATAGTTTATATTAAGGTGATAAAATTGGCAACCTAGGTATACGCGTAGGACTTGTAAACTGAAACGGAGGTAGTATGTGGGTGAGGTTTCCCATAAAAAAATCAATATCTCTCATCAGTAGGATCATGAAAATGTGAAGGTGGTTATGAATTCACAAAGGGTGGAAGCTCATGTAGGATAACCGGCCATAGCAAGAAAGTCGATATATTGTTAGTTGTAGTAGGTATAGAGAAACATGATATTAAATAAATCTTGAAAGAATGAAGCCTGTAATCAATCTAGAGAAGTCACTAAGAAACATCAGCATGATGTCCACATCTTGTGTCCTGGCCCTGACATAGATTGATTGAAAGTGGGAACAATAATACACTTCAATACTGATTTTTTCCCTCAAGGAAACATGAACATCATGTGCACAACTTAGCTATTAGCCCTTACACAAACAAATTGAAACTGGGCTTAGTGAGGCATTTGGGTGCTGGAACAAATTTTCATACAACAACAGTCATTAAGGACAAAGATGAACCTCCTATGCATAGGTTAGCTATTGCCCTTGCGCAAAGTGGTTGAAAGTGGGAAGAGCTGAACTACTGAATTGTGAAATGGAACTCCCACGTTCTTTATCTCTATCTGATTTAATATTTTTGTGCTTGCTCATGGGTGCTCTGCTTCGGAGTTGTGAAATGGAACTCGCATGTTTGTTCGAAGACCAACAACCTCTGAAAAGCTACAGGCCATAGCCTTCTTCCAGCACTTGCTAGTTACATATTCGACCTAACATTTTCAGCATGTGTGACGATACCAGGTGGAAGAAAAAGGAAGATAGTTTTTTGAATAAAATAAGGAGAAATCAAACATCTTGATTTTGACTGCTCAAAGTACACCTACATGTTTGTTTTTATCAAGGAACTACATTTTTAGGGAAGTACATGTTCGTGTTTGTTCTGTTTTGAAAGTCAAATCAAAAGGAGCGAAATCACTAAATAAGGGGTACCATTGCAAAGGCCACCCTACCTTCTTAGGCACTGACAAAGTCGCAACCTGGGTATTTTCCTTTTTGTTCTTCGTAAATTCATTTATTCAAAACATCTTATACCTTGAACCGCGCGTCCAAATTCCGAACCGTTTTGAGCGTTGGATTTCTTATGTTGAGATCTTTAAAATTAGATCCATGTTAATACATTTCAACGGTTTTTTAGAAAAAAAAGAACAAAAAAGTGCGGTGAATAAAGGAAAACCCAAAAAGGGTAAAAAGATGAATAAAAAGAGGGAAAACTAGAGTCCGAAAGCACGACTGCTGTTTTTCATGTTTTTTTGCTTCGAGAAGCATATTTTTTTTCTGAGAAGCACAACTCACTAGAGCAAATCTGTGCTTCCATGTGCTTCTCGTGAAAGTATAGTTTTTTCTTTCTTTCGAGAAGCACAAGCAAATCTCAACTTTTTTTAGAAGTACTAGCAAAAGAGCCCGTGCGTTGCAACGAGAGAGAAAACATAACACACGCTCTTAACTCAACAATCATCACTCAAGACCACAATAGGTCCATCTCTTCTATTTTTTCGAGGCATCATATTTTGTGTTGCCGCTTATCCTCCTTTTCACCCTCGCCGACGATGGCCTCGGTGTTCACACAAAACAACAAAAAACATGTGTTGAATATGGTTAATCCTAAGGCGTCTCTCTCTCCCTCTCTCCTCCCTCTCCCCCTCTCTCTCCCTCCCTCTCTCTCTCTCTCTCGCTTTCTCTCACTCTTGTGATGAGAAATCTGTTGTTTTCGCCTGTGACATTTTTCAGAGGTATGCATGTGTAGTTATTGATGTTTCCTTTTCCGTATATGGTTATAGTGGGGTGTTTATTTGCAATCCGGATCGCCGCCGGTATGAAAAAAACGAATCTTACGCTATAAATTATAAGTTTGCTTCCATAACAATATTTTAAAAATATTTAACAGGTAAAATTAACATCATATTTAGATTCCACACATTTTTCTAATAAAATTTCATATATAATATGTTAAAATCAAAGTTACGGTTTAAAAGATACAGATAATTTAGAAAATCATTTGGTTTGACTCAAATATATTCCAAAATAATATTTAAAAATACTTAATAGGTAAAAATAATCTCATATTCATATTCTACATATTTTTCTAATCAAATTTTATATATAACATGTTCAAATCGGAGTTACGATTTAAAAGATATGGATGATTTTAAAAAGCATTTGTTTGACTTAAATATGATTCACGGATGAATTATCTAAAACATCAGGTTTTCAAAAAATGTAAAATAGCGGTTCGGGTGTGACTTAAAACCAAACGACGGGTTGATTTCAAGAAAAGACAGGTACTTTTGTGTAAAATACAAAAATAACGATTCGTTTTAACTTAAAACAAGATTGCGGGTTGAATTCTTTGAAATAGAAGGATTTTTCTGAAAAATGCCATGACGGACGAAAGAAACCTAATTTGCTTTGTTATTAGGTAAAGATAAAGATAAAGATTGTTTCCGTGCTCCTTGTGGAAGCATTTTTTTTCTTTTCTGAGAAACAGAACTGATCTTCGCAATTTTGTTTTTGCTCAAAATGTAAAGAAAACATGGCAGAAACAGAAAGGGCAAAAAGGTCCATCTAAAACCCAAATACGTGCATAAAAAAATCAGAAGAAATGTCCGGGACGGGGATCGCACGCCCAGCTCCATTGCGGCAGACGGCGCCACGAGGGCTAGGAGGAGGACGACGACGAGGTCCAGGTCACGTGCAGCGTCTTCGTCGATTGCGCCGGTGACGCGTGCGCGGCGGAGCGGGTGAGGCGCCGGCCGGCTGCCGATCACTCGGGTAAGAGCTACAACTACCACCTACTGCTACTAGTGTGTGTGTCAGAGCTGAAGTATCTTCAGTCCCGCATCCCCTACGCACTTTGGGGGCAAGGCTGGTTTATAGATCCCGGCGTCAATTGGCAGGGTTAGCCACCAAGCGAAGGTAGCAGCAAGCAAGCTAGGGACGGTAACACTATTGATCTCTCATGTGCATCTATAATAGATTTCTGAGCACAGCATGTTCGTTTTTAAGCAGCATATTTAGCACTGTAGCTTGTATCGCTATATACTATTGATTTGTATGCTGTAGATCTCAAATGGATGTTATTGGTCAGAGAATTCTGCGGCTGATTTTCATATTATTATTCAGCCCACACCCCGCAATGGCACTGCTTCTTAATCCAAATCCAGGACAACAAACCTCTGAAAGCCATCACATCTATCAAATCAGTATGTGAACATAGCATGTTTTGCATCAGCATGTTGTTAGAGCTAACATTGATGATTTGGTTGCTTTGGTCATGCCTACAACCACTGCAATCAGCAGCATCACACATCTTGTTAGAAGTTTTGGAATCATGTGCCATGCATAAGTATCCAATGTGTGCGCAGGGACGAAGCTAGAAAAAATTGGCACTCGTGTCAGCCAGTACCCACTACATACTAAACTACATGAGGGAGATATAAATAAAACATACAAATCCGAAGATAATACAAAGAATGAAAATATGCAATCAGCAAACAATATGAGAAAAGCTTGCCATAGCCAGTAAACTCAAGAAATCACGTACATACAAATTAAGAAGAAAAAAATCTAAGAAAAAAATGGCTACTTTGGAGTTAGATTCGTAATTTCGAGAAACAGATGAACAAACAAAACATATCAGACTACCAAAAATGAATATCGTCAAGCGAAAATATAAAGTGACTCCAGACTCACATTTCCCTTCACGCCCTTTCACCTCTTTCTTTTACGAGAACATGAACTTTCACCTTCTTAAAGAGATCAGTCATGCCATCATTTGTAATGGAAGAAAATATATTTGTCCCCACATACGGAGTAGCAAATTAGTCAATCACTCATAATCTGCTCACCCATTTTGTTATGCAAAATATGGTTGCCAATATTAATTTTTTAAAAATCATCGACAATCAACAAAATTAGCACCAAATTTAGAAGTAGATGCACCAAATTTTGCGTATCTGCGTACGATCATGGTGTACCTTGCAGGAAACCTAGACTAGGGGACTTCCGTCAGCGACTATATTAGATTAAAATTGTGTCGTTGCCGCTGCGGCCGCCCGCCCGCCATCAAAACAAACTGTTGTTGATTCGCACTTGTGTTGTTCCACTGAGAGGTGAGAGAGATTGGAGATTTCTACGATTTTTTTTGGGTGCGAGAATTCAGGACCGAGGCGGCGAAGAGACGAATAGGCACATGGGACGTGCGACCTGCACGTACGGCCGCGTATATCGGAGGCCAAGCAGCGATCAGATCAATGTTTTGTGGGCTTTGTGTTGGCTACTTATTACCTTTTTGTTTGCACGACTGTAAATCAGGCTGACACTTTGGGCCTATGCTGCTTTTTAGCATCTGGGCTGGGTCAATCGATTTTTCTGGCTGGGGTCAAATGTAAAACTTGTTAAGCGTGTTAGAAGTAACGTCGAACCGCACTGGTGTCAGTTGACACCAGTGCTTGTACGGGGAACTCCGTCCCTGTGTGTGCGGGCCTGCTACTGCTAGTACGCTGCATGCGACGGGTTTAGCTATAAACATTTGGTCGTTTGAGTCACTTAAGTTTGTATATGTGTGAACGGTGTTCTTCAATGGCAGTATCTGAATAGTGAGTCGTTTTGTGTATTGCGCTGTGCATGCTTTATAGCTAAAGAAATGTCCAATTCCTAGACCAGATTTAATTTGTGTGTGAATATTCCGACGATTCTCTTGTGATGGGTTTACTTCTGTAAACTGTTTGCACTCCAGGCTCATTTAAATGACTACTCTCTGTTCTTGAATGAAAGATTCCAAGTTGAGGCGGAGAAAATGCTTGTCTTCTACTTGTGCTCTTCTTCAACAAATGTGTTCTTGATCTTTTATAGATTTATTTTGGCAGCAGTGGCCATGGACGATGTAGTGGGTTCCTTATCCAAGAAGTGGAGGCTGGACGAGCTGGAATCGCAAGAGCCCCCGATGAGCAGAGATGGAGGCAGCATTGACGATAATGCGAACCCCGACCTCATCAGCCGCCTTCCCGAAGAGATCGTCGGCAGCATCCTCTCCCTCCTCCCTACCACCAAGGGCGCCATGCAGACATCTGTTCTATCCTCCGGGTGGCGCCACCTTTGGCGTACTGCCCCGCTCAACCTTGTCATCGACCAGGCCCCATCAGCCAGGAGAGCAAGCGCATCACCGTCGTCTCCAAGATCCTTGCCGCACACTCTGGTCCTGCCCGCTGTCTCTTCTTCAACCAACCCGGTGGCATCTGCCTCCGCCGTGAGTTCTATGCCAAGTTCGACAGCTGGTTCCGGTCCTCTTCCCTCAATGGCCTTGAGGAGCTCTACTTGTATGGAGGTGATATGTTGCCGTGCCTGCTGCCATCGTCCGCCCTCCGCTTCGCATCCACGCTATGCATCGCCAGCATCGGCCACTGCGATTTTGCCTTGATTAATGATGCCCTTGCGCTTAGCTTCCCTCAGCTGAAGCAGCTCAAGCTCTATCGTGTCTCCATCTCGGAGGTGACCCTCCACCACCTGCTTGCCGGCTGCACTATGCTACAGAGCCTTGATCTTCGATGGATCCGTGGGCCCAGCAGCATCCGGATCATCTCGCCGACTGTCCGAAGTATTGGCATATCTGTTTGTGACTACTACGATGAAAAGCTTGTGTTCCCGGAACTTGTTATTGAGGATGCACCTTGCCTTGAAAGATTGATCCCACATGGTTTAAGGGGTGGTCCAAGGACAATCAGGGTCATCGCAGCGCCAAAACTGGCAGTGTTGGGCTACCTGTCTAGGCTAATCTCCGAACTTGTTATTGGAACCATAAGGGTTAAGGTAGACCAAGTCTTGTTCTTCTAGAAACTTGCATGATGAATTTGTCTATTTCCTATTTGCATCGCAGTCTTTGTTTTCTCGATGTCCCATGTGTATCTTTTTTTCCAGGAAATGATCCCTATCATGTTCACCACGACGGTACGCACAGTAAAGGTCTTGGTTCTACAATCTGTCGGCCCTAATCTGGATGCAATTGTTGCATTCCTTAAATGCTTTCCCTGCATGGAGAAGCTGTACATTCAGGTGAAATATCTTTCTTGTTAAATGTTAGCCACTCCAGCAGAAAGTGTAAAATTACATGGATTTAAACCTAGTTTCAACTTCATCAGTCATACATCTCTTTAGATACCTAGCTTGGACATATAGTACATTTCTGGTAAAAGATTTTATTGTCAATTTCCCCAGATTTTACTATGACAAATCTAGTGGTCAAAACTGCCTAGACTAGAGGAGACCTTGAACTTAGAAGCAATCTGTGTTTTAAAGTTAAAGGGGGTAGGGGGGTGGGAGGGGGGACTATATTGTTCAATAATCCTCACTTACACATCATGCAACTAATCGGATGTGGTTAATTGCCAGCTATCATAAACTTACTCTTTTATTTCCTACAAAAACAATACTGTTTCTACTTCTATCAAGTACTTCCACCGTTCCTAAATATAGGTCTTTCTAAAGATTTCAATACGGATAAGTGAATCTACACTTTAAACTACGTCTATATACATCCGTAGGTAGTCCATGTTGAAATCTCTAGAAAGACTTACATTTAGGAATGGAGGGAGTAGTATCTAAACTTAAATTTTCTTTTTGCAGTCACTTCCTAGAAGAGTAATTGACAAAAAACTACCACATTTCATGTATCCGTCCCACAGAACTACCACATTTTGAAAATTGACCAAAAACTCTAGATTAGTGCTAATTTCGTGACAAAAAACTACCAAGTTGAGTTGATGACCGTTTTTATGATTTAAACCTGTTTATGACATGTAGGACCAGCAGCAAAGTCAACTCTGTTTATTTTGACCGTGAAGTTAACCGTTATGACAAATGGGACCAACACGTCATCATCAACCTTCTTTTTCCTCCCCTCCTTCTCTATTTGACATTTCAACAAGCACCTTATGTGCATCGGGCAGCACCACCGTGCCGACGCGTCGACGCCTGTGAGCAGCGGCAGCCCGTGGCACCGGCGACCTTCCTCCTCCTCCTCCTGCTCCCTGCTCCCTGTTAAGTGACAGCGCCCCTGCCTACTGATGCACTGCTGCTGCCCCGCTCCGCTAGCTCCGCCCACTGCCGCGCTCGCCTGCCGACAGCGCCCAGCCCCGCCCCGCTAGCTCCGCCCACTGCCGCGCTCTCCTGCCGACAGCGCCCAGCCACGCCCTGCTAGCTCCACCCATTGCCGCGCTCCCGCCGTCGTTGATGCTCACCATGGCCGGAGCACCACTGCCGCCCGCGCTCGCCTTCTTTTGGCCGTGCCCGCGCCGCACCCCTGCGCCTCGCCTTGCCCCCACCGGCGCGTGCTTCGGCCGCCGCCACCCGTCCGAGGAGCGGTGACGCATGGGATGCTGCTCCAGATGGTGGTGTAGGGGAGCACATGAAGTGTTTGTTAAAATGTCAGACGGAGAAAGAGGAGGAAGAAGAAGAATGACATGTGGGCCTGACCTGTCATCACGGTCAACATGACAGTCAAAATAAATGGAGTTGACGATTTCCGCCATGTCAGCCCTGACAAACGGGCCCCTCCTGTCATAAATGTGTTTAAATCGTCTAAACTGGCCATTTTGTGAAAGTGGTAGTTTTTTGTCACAGAATTAGTACTAATCTGAAGTTTTTGGTCAGTTTTCAAAATGTGATAGTTCTGTGGGACGGATACGTGAAATGTGGTAGTTTTTTGTCAATTACTCCTTCCTAGAAAGGACATGACAAAAGTTCAGCAACATGACACACTTGTTGATCCTATCGAATGCCTTGACCTTCATCTCAGAGCAATCGTAGTGAACATGTATCAAGGCTTGGGACCAGATGTTAACTTTGCAAAGTTCTTTGTTCTGAACGCAAAGGTGCTCAAGGTAATGAAATTTGTTGTCTATGGTAGTAACTGCAATGAGCAATGGATGGCTGATCAGCATAGAGAGCTACAACTGGATAGCAGGGCTTCTGGAGATGCTCGGTTTGATTTTGTGAGATATAATGGTGAGTGCACGTTTTCCAATATGAAGCACACACATGATATGTGGATAGATGATCCCTTTGATAGCTCACTGTGTAAATGTTGTTCACCGGTTTGATGCCTTTCGAAGAGATGCCTGTTTATCTTGTCATCTCTTTGGTTCCAGACATTCTGATGTGTTTTATATAATGAGCTTCTGCTTAGACAACTTTCTACTACCTTCTGGCATATGCCAACATGTTTGTTTGGAATTGCAAATGAAATAGCCATGTCTTGGTTTGCTCAAGTGTTGGGGAAAATCTGGGAATTACTAGACATTTCAATGTGGAATGCAGTGTTTTGTTTTGCTTAAGTCTTGGGCAAGATCTGGGATTTTATGGTCTATTAAAGTGTATCTAAAACAGCTACTCCATCCGTATAGTGTCAAAAAGGTTCTTGTATTATGGGATGGAGGGAGTATGTTTTATTTTGCCAAAGTTCTGGGGAAAATCTTGGAATTATTTTACCTTGCCCTGTATATCTAAAACAGCCGAAGTGGTTTGATGCTGTGTAGTATCTTTTCATTATGACAGTTCAACGAGTTGTCCTTTTTATATAATTGTGACGACACACTTTGCTAATTGTGTTAGGTTGAAAGCCTGCTAAAATACAATTCTGAAGGTAAGTAAGCTAAGCATGCATGCATGCTTTCTGTCTGCGATCTGACCCGGGACAGCCCTTCCAGCCACAGGCACATGTTTAAATTTTGAGGCGCCGCTCTGGCCACTAATTCAAATCCTACTTTTGCCTGTCCCCCATAGTGTTTCTGACGTGCAATTGTGTACTTGACCTCTCTTCTTCACCCCGACGTGCATTTGTGTACCTTTTTTTTGAAATAGAAACAAAAGATTTGCCTCATCAATTAATTAAGAAGAAAATTGCCCAGTTAATTAACGGAAAACCGATACAAATAGACCACATGTGGACTACTTGCTAAGAAAAAAACTCGATAACTCCACGGTCGACCCGGCAAACATACATAATGCGCAGCAACCACAATCTCTCACACTTCTACGTCACAAAGAAACCCCCAACCTAACCAAACCATGGTTGAAGACAACAGACAACACCAAATCCACGAAGACGAGCCAATCCGAGATGGTGGTCGAAAAGACTGAGAATCATCCATTAAGCAGTTGTGGACGCCTTATTAAGGGTGTCACTCTTCTTGCCTATGCTTGCGAGAGCCTTTTTCACCTTTTTTATTTAGCCCGTAGAAAACTCCTCCGCTAAAAGGCAAGCAATCGCCTTGCCAGACCCAAGGCTAGCTACCTCCAAGGAGGCGAGCAAGCCGCAAATCTTTTTCTTGAAGACCACCTCATCAATACGTGCCAACATACCTTCATGGTCAAGAACGGGCGACCGGATGGACTTTAACGCCTCAGAATGAGGTGCCAAAGCACCTACCTCATCAACCTCGGCACCCACAGACGTCACCTTGTCCCTCACAGACACCGCCACAAGAACATAATCAGCCACGGGTACCACCGACACGAAGGACTCTCGCGCCTCCAGTTGCCCACATGCAGAGGTGAACCCTGTAGTTGCGCCTCAAAATTAGGTGCACCTACCTCATCAACCTCGTCACCCACATACATCACATGCCCGATCTCCTTCAGAAGCAGCATTGAAAGAGGTGAAGTGGGCTCGCCACAACGCTCCTGCAGCTCGGGCATAATCTGCAGCACTGGAGTCACGACTGCGTCGATGACTTCATTCCCAGAGGCAGACAGCAGCACAGGCCTTGATTCCAAAATGTTCGTGACCTCATTTCTTTGTGATTTTAAATTTTTTGTGAATTCAAGAAAATGTTTGAGAATTCAAAAATTGCTCACAAAATTTCCAGAATGTTGAAAAAAACAATACAAACATGAAATCAATTTTTTTCACGAATTAAAGAAAATGTACATGATTTAAAAAAAACTTGCAAATTTATTCATGAAATTCAGAAAATGTTTCTGGATTCGATGTTTTTTTCAATATTTTTTGTGAAATCAAAACATCTGTGGATTCAAAAAATATTCATGAATTTTCAAAATGTCTGCAAATTTTAAAAACTATTCATCAATTTCAACAAACGGCCGTGGGCACCGAGATTCTCTAGGAGCTTTGCGTGCAGGCTTATTGTGTGCCCTCCATCATCCGCGTAGGTTATCTTCGTGACTAGCCGCAATGTTTGTTGGTGCAAAATTTGTTCTTGTAGTAGGGCTTGCATCCTCGTCCTCTCCTATTGGTCCTTCAGGTCTGGGGAGATCATCCTTACTATCGTCTCCATATTTTGCACGGTGATCTCTTGTAGAACCACATTTATCTCGCACCCACTAGTTAGCACCGCGAGATTTGTCTCCCATCCACTAATTAGGGCATGTACAATGGTGACATATGGACACATATGCCCCATGACAAAAAGTAATTTGAGGCATCTATATTTATTTTTTCTCCCTAATGCAAGCTACTATTAGTGGGCCTCATTAAGAAATAGAAAATAAAGACTCTAGTAAACATGCATCTCTACTTTCACTCTAATCTTTTCAGCTTTTGTCACCGGACCACACTTTTTCTCTTCAAGCACCCGCCTCCTGGAGAGAATCCCGTTTTCCTATCTGAACCTACTTTATGTCATATCCGATCCTACATGGCATACGAGGCATCACCTTGAGACTATGCATTATACATGCCCTTAGCACAACTAGTGCTTCGGTGGCTGCCTCCGAGAGGTTCAATTGTTCCGCGAAAGTAGATCATCTAGATCAAGATCTTGCATGACTACGACCTGCACCCATGACGGCAGAACCTGATCCTAGGTCAAGTGCTTTTATCAAGGTCCTTGTCGGTACAGAGAACTGAGGGAAGCTTGGATCTTCCAATAGAATATTCTTCTTCTTGATAGACGACTTAATCTGCTCCAGCTTCTTGCTGGTGGTGTACCTTTTTTAGGGGATGCTGGTGGTGTACCTGAGAAGCAATAACTTTTTGGCTTTTTAGATGGTTTTTTCAGGTTTTTTTTGGCTTCTCAGTTTTCCACCGAATTTTCTTAACTTTTCGACATTTTCTTTTAGGAAAAATATGGGAAAACGTGTTTTTTTTGCTTCAGCGAGAGACACGACAGTGCCTCTCGAAAAAAAAATACATTTTCTTCTTTTTTTCCTTCCGCGAGAGGCACAGCCGTGTCTCTCAGGAACGAAAAATGTGTTTTCTTTCTTTTTTCCCTTTTGGAAACGAAAAAAATGCGTTATTTTTTTCTTTCGCGAGAGGCATGGATTTGGTTCCGTGAGAGCCACGGGTTTGCTTCCGCGAGAGGCACGGGGGTGCCTCTTTCAGAAAAAAGAAAAAAAGTGCGCTCCCGGTTTAATTTTTTTGTGAAAAAACTTCGTCAAAATCTACCAACATGAGATCTAGTTTTAAAGATCTCGATGCGAGGAATCCAACAATGAAAATGGTTCGAGATTTGGACGCATGGTTTAAGAGAGAAAATATTTTGAATAAACGGATCACGAAAAAAGAAAAAACTATCAGGTTGCGACAAGTGAAGCACACATGTTCAGTTCGCACTTGTGCCATAACTTTGAGGGCTCATTTGGTTGCTGAGGATGGAAAACCCAGGGTAGCAATCACCGGGAGAGATTTTTCCTGTGCTCATGGCATCCCCTCTGGGCATCACGGGGAAGGGCAGGGAAGTTTGACAAAGATCGTGGGCATGAGGGAGCAGACGAGGTCGTAGGCTTTGCTGCTTGAGAGAGGAAGGTGTTGGAGGACGCGAGGGGATCCGCGAGACGAAGGAAGTTTGCTTTCGCACGAGAGAGATGGGGTTTCGTCCCCGATGTCCGCAGTCGTGGATTCTCCCCCCGTGGATATGTCGTGGATTGGGCCAGGATATCCCCGTCCGATGAACTTCCAAACTGACTGCCGAATAATCCGGGGTTCGATTGGCCGGTGCTTTCTCCGCCCAGGGATAAGGCCGGGATCCCGGGGGGAATCGGGGGAACCAAACTAGCCCTGAGAGTTGGGAGTGACCTTTGTAAATAGTGCTCCTTAATTAGTGATTTCGTCATGTTCGGTTCGCTGTGTCTCAAAAGGTAAAACAAATTAAAGAAACATTCTGACTTGGGCCAGCAACAGCAAGAGGCCTAATACCCAAGCACCTGGGCAGGCCCATGACCAGTCAATCGTCGCGGCTTGGGCTCAAACCGGACGAGAAACCCTCACCGCCGGGACGGGGGCGGGGATCGCACGTCCAGCTCCATCACGGCGGACGGCGACGCAAGGGCTAGGAGGAGGACGACGACGAGGTCCAGGTCACGCACAGCGTCTTCGTCGACTTCGCCGGCCGGCTGCCGACCGCTAGGGTAAGAGCTGAAGTGTCTCTAGTACATTACTCCCTCCGTTTTTATTTAGTCCGCATATTAGCTTTGGTCAAAGTCAAGCTTTGTAAGTTTTGACTAAGTTTATATACAAAAATATTAATATATACAATAAAAAAATCAATACCACTAGATTCATTATTGAATGTACTTTCACATCATATAGATTTGTTATGGTAAATGTTTATATATTTTTCTATAAACTTGGTCAAACTTTGCAAAGTTTGACTTCGGTCAAACCTAATATGCAGACTAAATAAAAACAGAGGGAGTACTTACTTTGGGGCAAGGCTGGTTTATAGATCCCGGCCTTACTAATTAGCAGGGTTATCCACCAAGCGAAAGTAGCAGTAGAGCAAGGTAGAGCCGTAGAGACAGTATCCTAGTGATCGCTCATATGCATCCAAATCCAATGTAGATTTCTCAGCTCCTGTAGTTTGATAACAGCTATCGGTCAAAGAAGTCTGCGTCTGTTTTTTTTTTCAATTCTGTTCCCAACACTACTCCAATCTGTTAGAACTCTTTTCGTATGAAGTGAAATGTGCCATTTGCATGGGACCCATCGCTAA
Source organism: Triticum urartu (assembly GCF_003073215.2). Taxonomy (NCBI): domain Eukaryota; kingdom Viridiplantae; phylum Streptophyta; class Magnoliopsida; order Poales; family Poaceae; genus Triticum; species Triticum urartu. The sequence goes on from NC_053026.1 coordinate 526,338,530, forward strand.
ATGATGTATGAATTGCATAGAATCGATGGGATTTGAACACGGCTACTGAATCCAATTAACCAGTGAGCTACATTGGCTCTTTTGGTCGTATACTTACCCTGTCTAAAATCGTATGTTGTTCCCGAATTCCAGATGCCTTAATTTGAATATGACCAAAAATAAAATAAAAACTTCATCCGACATTTCTGAAATATGCCTTTATTCGGAATTTCGTGAAATTTCAGTCAAAAAAGCAAAATGGGCAAAATCTGAAGTGGTAAAAACAACATTTTGTTTCTTTTATTGAAAGGCTTCCACAAAACAGTGAATTCATAAAAAATTACAATTTTGAAAAACTAAATAAAGAAGCTGCTCACCAATTGTTCATGCCAATAGACTTGCACCGACCAAAAACCACAACCACACTTAGACATGAGCTGAAGTTCAATAAACAAATACATTAAGATACTCTTGCTTGAAATACAAATCACAACCATAGACACACAGTCGACATGCTTCATGCCAAAAGCAACGAAACGATATGAGTTAGGCGACCAAAACAGTTATGGTGTCTGCACGTGCTCCGTAGTAGTGTGATCTGCAAAGGACATGCAACGAAATCATCTTAGACGTCATCGCAGCTATCTTGGCAACTGCAGCTCATCATACTGCTAGAGCAAAAATAGTACTGAAATATCATAAATGTTAATCAACAATTTTGTAATGGGGAAAAAGAGAAATAGTACCTTTGTTCGAAATGGGGGCAGAGCTCAAGCTGTTTCTTTAATTCACTCACAAGAGAAGGGATGCATGATATGTCCTTACCACCAACCCCAACACCGCAGAGGAACAGCTCAAATCTCTCAGCTCTTCCAGCAGTGTTTGCCACTTCTTTCAGCTGCTCATACACTCCACATTGTAGGAATATTTCTCTGTAGTTGCTGTTCTTTTGTACCATCCAGGTCATGAGTTCAAGTGTAGATCGCCTTATGCTAGGAAAATCGGTAGTTGTATACTTGTACAATTCGAGTATTTTGTTAAGCTTCATGACCAATGTGTCCAGAGTAAGATTGGTACCCTCTAGTGTTTTGGCAAAACCACATGCATTCAGGCCTTTGCAAATCTGGAAAGTGAGGCCTATAAAACTCTCAAGCACCTTTCCCGATTCAACCCAAGGGCCATCATTCTTTATGGACATACATAATATATTCAACAAAAGAAGAAGAAGTTATTTTGAAGGAAAAAAAATCAGTAATTCAAGCCAGCTACAGGTGAAGTACAAAAGATGTGCTTTCTTACACGAGATAAGTTTTCACTGGTACATGCTGAACGCTCCAACTTGGCCACCTCATCAACTATGGCATTTAGCACCTGATCATTTTACAAACAAAAAGAAAAATATCATTTTTGCCGAATCACTGCTCTGAAATACTCCATATATGCAAATTTGCAGTCCAAGGAAAACAAAGGTGGTCGGGGCACGAAAATGAGGCAGAACATGTAGATTACAGGCTGTGCGTAAAGAAATAGAAAAAAAGAGTTAATTAAACAAAGTTACCTCTGGCAGTGCTCCGTCTATTACTGGTATGTGATGAGTAGAATTTGCTGTCACTCCATGGGCACGCAGATTCTGTAGGAGCTTTGCATGCAGGCTTCTTGTGCGCCCTCCACCCTCAGCACAGATTATCTTCTTGACTACCCGCGACGTTTCAGGGTGAAGATTGCGTTCCTGTAAGCGGGCCTGCATCCTCCTCCTTTTCTCCTCTCGGTCCTCCTGGAAGAGCATCCCCACTATTGTCTTCATCTCATCCTCAGCGATCTCTTGTAGGACGGCCGCGGCATTTTTCTCACATCCACTAGTTAGCACAATTAGTGCTTTGGCAGCCGCCTCACAGCGGTTCTCCTGCTCCGCTGAAAGTAGATCATCCAGATCAAGATCTTGCACGGCGATCTGCTGCTTCTGCATCCATGATGGCAAAATTTGATCCAGGCCAAGTGCTCCTATGAAGGCCGTGGTCGGTACAGAGAAGCTTGGATCTTGCAGAACATTCTTCTCCTCGATGGACGACTTAATCTGGTTCAGCTGATCCCTGGTAGTGTACTCAAGAAGCAGTAACTTGGCAGCCACTTTGGTGATATCTACGTGTGGCTCCTTGGAGAGAAGACACTCCTTGAGCTTCCTTATGATCTGAGGTGATCCCCCAATCTCTTGCTTTTGATCTTCATTCAGTGCTAAGCATGCTATGACTCTTGCTGCTCCCACGTGCTCCAAGATTGTCCCGCTGTCGGTCAGGAGGTTCATATATTTTGCGGCCTTTTCCCTGAGGCCCTTCCCAACATCACCAGGCTTGGCAACCAGCTTGCTCAAGATTTTGAGCGACATGCCAACAATAATCTGTTGGTCAATCATCTGTATGGCAGTGGGAGGGATGTCCTCTTCTCTTTCAAGCAGAGGAATAATCTCTTGTTCAATCCAAGAGTCGGAGATGCTGCTGCCACGCCCACGCTGGTTGAGGTTGGTGAGGTCTATGATCTTGGGCAGTAGATCACTGAGGTCGCCCTTGGCCTGCCGACAGTTCTGTTGGTTATCTGTGAGCTTGTCTAGGATGCGCAAGCCAAACCAGACGAGATCCACATCCATGTTGCTTGCCGTCTCCACCAGGGAAGAAGAGATGAGAGACATGGCTTGAGGACAAGTGTCGACCGGAATGTCTGGAGCTAGTTTGAGAACTACTCTTGCAGCATGGCCTCTCATTTCCTTCTCGTCTGGTGTCCTAACCAAGCCTAGCACCCCGACCAGCCTCCCCAAAGAGTCAGCGTCGAGAGATGCTCGAAGCCTCGTGAGGGCCAGGCTGTTGTACTCCACTGATCTGAGGATGCGGTCCATGGCTCGGATCCCAACCAACTGGTCATCCACAGTGGAGTCAGACACCACCAACTTCATGGCGAAGGTGATGAGGTTCATCTTGAGGGTGGTGCGCACATTCCCAGTGATGAACTCTAGGTAGTTATCACTCAGGTAGCGGTACATTATTTCTCGGCCGGACGACCCAAATAATCTATACTTGACTCTGATGTGGAACCCTAACAGCGAATCCGGGCTCAGCCGCATGATGATGAAGATGATGCTCTGGGCGAGCACCAGCCCGTAGAAGATGTTCAGGGACAGCCTGATGTTCTGGTGGTCCGCCGCGTCTCTGTCCTTGGGGTCCACGTAGTCCTGCTTCTTGAGACGCCCAAAGGACACGGCAATGCATATGGCAACAGCGGCGATCTCGACCAGCCGCATGACCACAAGGATGACCACCCCGAGGCATCTTTTGGACATGGTCAGCTCCTCAAAATGTTTATGTTTTCTAACCTGCAGCCTGTTTCTTCTCGTGCCTCTAGACTGGTTTTGTTGTTGTTGTTGATAATGCTGGATTCTTCTTCTCCACAAACTGGGTTGTTGCTCCTTCTTATCTGCCGACTTCAAAGCGTCTATCAGCAATCCTGGTGTGCGTATGAAAATTTGGTATGTGGGATCCTCGTAACCACCCAGGACCCTGTCAATCCATTGTGAGTTGAGTCGCCACTCTTACAAATACATCTATATATAATTACTAGAGAAACCCTCGTCGCTAACAGCATATCACATCAGCTTGACCTGACGCTGATAGGGCTAATGTCGCCGGGTTTTGAGCTTACCATCACCATTGGGTCCAGCTAAAATCTCACGGCAATCATGGTTTACCGATATCAGTAGCTATTCTGAAACAATGGCTATAGTTAAGCCATTGATCTCAGCTTGGCTCGGTAGCGATAATAATAGTGCAATCAGTTTTTTTTTTTGAGACAACCGCGCGAAACTTTATTAACCCGTCACAATGTTTACAGGGATGAAGGGAAGATCTCCTGGATGGCCTAACCAAACATGGCGGCCTAAACCAAGAGTAAGAGAATGTTTCGCTAGGCTGTGAGCTTCAAAATTTGAGCTCCTAAATTCATGAACTATATCACATGAAATATAAGATGAAGATCTAACTGACACTTCCTTCAAAACCGCTCCATAAGAAGCACGGCTGTCACCTTTCAAATCATCGATCACCACCTTGCAATCCGAAGCAATATGGACACGTCGAATGTACAGATCATCAGCAAGTGCCAACGCTTCCCTTATAGCCAACGCTTCAAGTGTGGGTGGATCATCAATGTGATGATAACTTGATCACCCACTATCTAAGGGCATCGTTACTCCTATTACCCAACCTACGCACGAGCTTTGGGCCGGCCCATATGCAGGGCATGGCCCCCTTGTTTTTTGTGTTTTCTTTTCTGTTTTTGTTCTGCTACTTAAAAGAATGTTTGGGATTTAAAAAAATTGAATTTTAAAAACTGTTACACAATAAAAAAATCTTCATGAATTTGACAGATGTTCCTAGACGTTAAAAAATGAAATTAAAATTTTCATTAATTTGATTATTTTTTCTGAATTTCAGTTTTTTTGCGAATTTGAAAAATGTGTTCCGAATTTCAAGAAAATGTTCGCAAATTTGAAATATGTGCCTGGATTAAAAAATTATTCATGACTGATAAAAATAGTTTTGAATTCAAAAAATATTCGTAGATTTCATAAATTGTTTGTGAATTTGAAAATATGTCCCTGGATTTAAAAAATAGTTCATTATTCTGAAAAAGTTCCAAATTCAAGAAACGTGCATTCTTTTATGAAATTTTTTCGGATTTGAATTTTTTTCATGAATTTGAAAAAATGTAATTCCAAAAATTATTTATGCATTTGATTTTTTTCTATTAAAAAACTAGAAAAAACTTAAAGAAAAAGTAAAAACAATTTGAGAAGATTCTAAAACCTTCCCAAAACTAGAATGGGAGTGTTCCTAAAACATCTACTGCACTTCTATTTCACCCCGTTCAACACAGAGTAAATAAGTGGGCCGACCCAGAAAAGAGGGGACACGGCTAGGGGATTTAAGTTTGGTGGTTATCCACCGACCTATGCGACAAATAGGATTCGCCGTCCAGCTAGCCCAAGTCATCCCTTCTTATTCTTCTGTAATTATCTTACGGTGTTGAGATCATCACCCTCTCTTCCCCTTTCTTTATTTTATTTTCACTTAGCCGAGCCCAACGGCTGGGTGTTGGCTTGATGTACATATGTGATCCTGGGGCATCACTAGTTGGTAGATGCCCCTTGGATGGGCCTCCTAGATGGGGCGCGCAAGGGCTAGCCGCATGTGAAAAGCACAATTTGTGCTTCATGCAGTGAGACGCTAGTTATAGGGAATCACATGTGTCCTCCATGGTGGAGCATAAGTGTGTCCGCGCAGAAGCACAACTGTACTCCTCGTGAAGCACAAGTGCGGGAGCATAAGTCCATTATGCTGGAGCATGTAATGCACTACACGGGAGCACACAAGTGCAGTACATGAGGAACACGCAATCGCTACACAGAGGGAGTGCAATTACACTATCACTGGGAGTACAAGTTCACTACAGTAGAGCACAAGTTACATAAAGAAAGAGTTTGTTGAAACCTATCAATGTATGATCTAGCTTTGAAGATCACAACGAGTAAAACAATGATGAAAAGGTTCGTAATTTGGATGGCAAGTTGAAGAGATGTTTCATTTAAAGAAACGGATCTAGCAAAAAAAAGACAGTACCAACCCTCTTCATCACCCTCGCATGGCAAACAAATCCACCACCAGAGGGGTTGGGGGTACCCTTTGCAAGAGTTTCTTTCCTTTTTTGTGAAAGAAAGTTACTCTTTAACTAGTGATTTCGTACGCGGAAACATATGAAATCTGGCACATGACATACGTTAATATGAAAATTCCTTCCAATCTATTTAAAATTTGAATTCCCATGGAGAGTTGACTTCCTAGGTGTGAGGCCCAAATTAAGTTTTTGTACGAATTAAGATGATTTTCAAATTATCAAATTATGAGAAGAGCAAATGACCTCTCAAGAATGCGTCATCGAGTCATAAATGTTGAATCATAGATGGGCTTTGGCCCATATAAGACAACAATTCTTGATTAATCTTCAAGGCCTATGTAGGTGAGTGGTGAGAAATTTAGTACCACCTTACTAGTTGAGACCCTTAATAAGGGTTGATCTACCACATGCCATTCAGAGTGTGAGAAGATGAGTGGTATACGCGCACTCCTCCACCTGCCTCGCGCGAGTCGTGTTTCGTGAATGAACCGAGCTCATATTTATGCGCTTTATTTTTGCCGGTCAAGAATGGTTAATTAATTCCAGATTAATTAACGAGTCGCTAAGGGAAGTGCCACTTTCCAAGACGAGCTCATGCCCATCTACCCGACGACCTATATACGAAGGCATTGACCAATGCAGCCAACACACTCACTCCCTCCTCGCGCAACCCTAGCCGTCCTCTACTATTCCTCTCACTATGCTGTATCCGGCGATCCCATCCTGATGACTGTGTGCACGGTTGGTCAGGAGAGTAGGTGTCTCCGAAACCCTGTCCTTCGAGATCTTGCTCGGGAGAGGGACAGTAAGGTTTTTGAGGAACGTTTCGGCGTGGCTGCTCCCGATTTTTTCCCATCTCCATCATCTGCTTGGACTACTTCCCCTGCATTGGCTTCATGGTCAATGACAACAATGACAAGAAGAAGGCTGCAGGAGAGGCTGAAGCCGCTGCTTCTGCTGCAGCCTTAGCCTGGCCTACTGGAGGGTATGATTTGTTCATCCCCTACTTGCTCGTTCATGTGCTAGCCGTATATATTATGTTCATAGATGATCCGGTTCTATGCTACATACGTGCTCACATATTTACTATCGATATTTACTCATGGATTAGATTACCGACAATGTGCTAATATTTTCAGCAATAAACACCCTACGAAAAACACCTCCAATCGACATGTTCTATCACTAAACTAAGCATGGATAGCTAAGCGTGCTGCCACCCGCCAGCCTAAATATTTGGTGATTTTGTGACGTATAAAATTTAAAATAGAGAGGACGAGACGATATTTTGTATACGTACCCGATTGATTCGACGAAAGCGATGATGGTGACGTACCAAAAGTCCTGCTTTTTAATGAGGACCGCGAATCCACCGAGCAGGACAACAGTCGCCCAGATGGTCGCCAGCGTGCCCAGGCCGTTCATGGCCTTGGAAACGAATGCCTTGCAGAGAATGGCGAGGTTGAGCCATTCTTCTGGCAGCAAGGTCGCCTCCTCCTCCTTCTCACGAGCAGCGGGGGAATCCACCATGGTTTCTAGCTTGGGTGACCAGCAGCTTGCAACCGCGCACAACACTAATGTTCACGTACATACATATATAAGGGTGCAGGTTTTGCATCTACGACGAGCTGTCAAGGTGGGTCTTTTTCTTTTGTAGCTTACAAGCTATTTTGGATCAATACGAGAGACGAAAACGCAAGCAAAGATTAAAGGGGACTTCATGTGCGACAAAGAGCACCGCCCTCCTCTGGTCCCTAATCTAACAGGACGAATGGAAATGATCACAGTCATTTAGGCCTGTCCTGTACCGTGATATGTACAGATGCCTCGACATGGCTTTCGGAAAATCACCAGGACACGGAAATCAAGGGTTCCACCCAACAAAAGAGGAGGCAGCTTGTTCTCCACTTATTATTGTTGTAATGATCCTTCACTCACGGTGCCACATCGAGTAGTTCTAGATCCAGGATTTGGTGACAAGCGGAGGAAACTTGGCGGAGAAGAAGAACCAGCATGAAATAGGTTGAGTTCAACTCCGTTTCAGATTAATGTCTAATGTCTCTCACACTGCTTAATACTTTTTTTAGAGGGAGAGGGTGCTCCGTACGTAGGGAGAGGGACCCCGCTCTTGTTCTTGTAAGGTTAAATGTCTTCATTGGCGATGGTTGTTGCACCGGCGCGCTGGTCCTGTGGGGTCTACGAACGATGACTTCCTGACTGTTTACTTCAACAACGTTTGACTAGCTCTAATGAGGGAGGGTGATGACGGCGCCGCACCTTCGACTTTGCTCTATTGCTTGTAATTATCGCTAGGTTATCCACAGACCTGATTGTAACTTTTGTTGCCTCTAGTGTTCTTTGTACTCCCCTGATTGATTATGAATAGATCTAAAGTTTCTTCTACAAAAAGGCTCTAAATTGGGCGTTGTGGCCCGCCTAGTAGTTGGGCTCACTTGCCGATGCCCATGTGCATCTTCACTCGCATGTACTCCCATGGGCCTGACAAATGTTTTTGTGGGCTTTGCTTCACTACCCTCACCTCCCTCCTACCGCGAGTTTCAGAGGAAACATTGAAGGCAAAGGCTTATTGCCTGAAAAAATGTTTGCAAACCAAAATAAAGAGTGGTTTAGCTATTACGAACTTGAATGTTCAAAACAATTGCCTACCTATGACATTTGTTGTCAAGCTCTTACGTTTTCCAAACACTCCTTGGGTAAGCTGGTTTTCTTCATAACATCCCATATGCCTACCAAACTTCAACAACCATACATGCTTTCTTTAGAAAATTGTCAAGACGCATGTTCCCACGCTAAAGAAAGTTCCTTTGTCGTCACAAATGATGGCAATGCCACATTCTTCTTGTCCGACACCTGCCTCACTAGCTACCCTCACTAGTAGAAAACGGGCCTATTGTCCCGGTTCATAAGGACCTTTTGTCCCGGTTCCTGAACCGGGACTAAAGGGTCGGTACTAATGCCCTGTCCCTTTAGTCCCGCTTCAATCCAGAACCGGGACAGATGGGCCTCAACGTGGCCTGTGCGCGGAGCCCAGGCAGGAGGGCCTTTGGTCCCGGTTGGTGGCACCAACCGGGACCAATAGGCATCCACGCGTCAGCATTTCTGTGGCTGGGTTTTTTTTTGAAAGGGGGGGGGGTTGGGGGTTTTGGGGGGTTAATTTAGGTGTTTCATATATTGTGTTAGCTAGCTATAATTAATAGAGAGAAGTGTCCTCTCTTATGTCCGTGCTTGGTCGACACTACGTACTATACATACGTATAGAGAGGACTAGACACGCTAGCTAGCTAGTAAGCAAACGAAGGAAACAGAAGATCGTCATGAACATATATGCATACAGAGAGAAGTGATATCGACCACCTCTCCTTCTCCGAGAGATTGGTCGAACAACAAGTTCTGGTATATCTATCCGACACTACCGGCTACATATATACAATAATTATCTCTTACAAATATAATCTCCTAACATACGGACGCATGGTCCACATAGTATTCTCCGTCTTCAGCGATCACGTGGTCAAGAAAGAATGCCGCCAATTCCTCTTGAATTGCTCGCATGCGAGCTGGTGCTAGGAGTTCATCCCGCTTCCGAAACATCTAATTTGAAGAAGGGGGTCAATACATATATATATGAATGAATGAAACTCAACACAAATGATGGTAATAAAATAAAATTGTGAATGTTGTTATTTACGCACTTCATATTGTTCGTCAGAGTAGCCCCGCTCACAGGTCGTGTGGCGGATGGACTCGCAAACGTAGTATCCACAGAAATCATTCCCTTGTTCCTGCCACAACCACTTTACAAGAAATAGAGGTCAATCAAACTGATAAGCAAGAATGCCAAATGGTATTGATGAAACTAGAGCTTGAATCACTAGGAGATGCGCGGAACATGCTACTATAGTACTTACTTTCGGGTGTCTAAATTGCAGCTTCTTCGGCAGCTCCGGAGCTTTTTTGGTGAATTTTCTCCAAACCCTGCCAGACAAAGAAAACAATTACTTGATATATCAGGAAATGAACAAAGTTGCTAATATGGTGGATAATAATCAATTTAACTTACTTCTCGAGTATTTGAGTCATGTTCGCATAGTCCTGGGGATCTTTTCGTCTCGAGTCTAAAACGGTTACTAGTCCCTGCTCAAGCTTAATCTCTAGGAGAATATAGTGGAAACTGCACACACATGCATAACTCATCAATTACATTACTATAACCTTGACTAATATATAAGGGAAACTGAATATGCACAAGACAGTAACACTCACTTGAAGTTGTAAGGAAAGAGTATTACATCTTTCTTTTCATTTATTACCAACGATCGTAGCAAGTTGGCCTCGGTATCTGCGGCATGAAATTTAACCTGAGTTGCATCTATGGGATTTGTGTTAATGAACCCAATATCACCGATTTGTCTTTTCTTCAATTCGACGATCTTCAATCTGCATAATATAGTGAGGATAATTATAAATACATGCAATGAAAGAGCTGAGCTATATAGAGAGACTTAATGACAGAAGTAATACTACTTACAGACAGTAGCAGGTGACCGTTGCTTTATCGAGGGCCAAATGATTGAAAAACTGAAAGAACTCCTCAAATGGAACAGGCAACAGTTCAATTCCAACGAGGTCATGCTCCTTTTTAACTCTCACATACAAAGTACTCCTTCCCCCAGACTCTCTGCAGATTTTCAAGTACCAATCATGCAATCTTCGCATCATCGTTGATAGAGATCTTTCATCTTTGACGAGAGGCTTCCCGTACTCGTATCTTTGTATCTGCACCTCCATGAAATCATAATGTACATCGTCGGGTAGGTAATCTCTAAGATTGCTATAACCGGGCACCATCCTCGGATCATTAGCGACGATGTCACTAGGCACCTTGAGCGGGGGGCACGATTGCTTCGCTTGTTCGCCGAGCTGGGCAATTTGTTTCCCAGCTCGTCGTTCTTTCAGCCTTTGATCACCGACAGTACTTCCCGACCGCTCCGCTTTGGCAAATGCCTTTCCAATAATGCGCTCATAGTTGCCTTTCGGCGGAGACTTGGGTGGTTTTGTCAGGGCAGCCAGAGTGCGCCTCGCTTTCATCGGATCTACCTTCTCCTTCGGAGGTGGATGTTTCTTTGCTTTCACCCCTTCAAAGAAGTTCCTCACTTCTTCTCGCGTGATCTCGGCATTCTCCTCCGGGGTCCTCTCGTATGGTAACTTCTTTGGAGTCTTCAGAGAAGGACCGAATCTGTATGTCCTCCCGCCTTTGGCTGTACTGCTAGACGCCGACAGAGCAGACGGAGTGGCTGTCTTCTTTACTTGCTTACGAGGGGAGGAGAAGGACTACGACACGCCGGAGCAGCCGAAGCGGCGACGGGTCTCTTCCGCCCTTGCTGATGAGGCGGAGAAGGAGGAGGCTGGCTGCTCGGGCGTGCCGGCGCAGGCGGAGAAGGAGGCGGAGTGCCGCCACGCGCCGGAGAAGGAGTTGGCCGAGTGCCCTGATCGTCACTCGCCGGAGGAGGAGGCGGTGGAGGAGGCGGAGTGCGCTGACTCGCCGGAGGAGGAGGAGGAGGCGGAGGCGTCCAGTTCGGAAGGTTGATGAGCACCTTCCGCCATAGGCATGGAGTCTTTAGAGCAGAACCTAGCCGAGTCTCCCCTTCACTGGTAGGGTGGTCAAGTTGGAGGTCCTCAAATCCCTCCGTTATTTCATCGACCATCACCCTAGCATATCCTTCTGGAATCGGCCGGCAGTGAAAAGTTGCGCCGGGTTCAGTAGGAAAAACAGAGCCAACAGCCGCCTTGACCTTCATATTAATCCATTGCGTCATACGGTGGCAATTTCGAGACTCCGTGATAGCATCCACGGGATAGCTGACAGGAGCCGTCAAGACATGCTCCGGATGAAGCAGCTCGGTGGAAGCCACGCTGCTTCTCCGCTGAGATGGCGGGGTAGCTTCGGGGGAAGCTTCGGCAGTTCGTTTGCTGCGATTTGCTTCTCGTTCCTCTATCGCTTGTACCCTAGCGTGCAGCGCCTGCAGTTGGGTTTGCTCCACTTTCTTCCTCCTCTCGTGGCATTTGTAACCGCCTGCGTCCGGAAACCCAGCCTTCCACGGAATGGAGCCTGGCGTGCCTCGTGTCCGTCCAGGGTGCTCAGGACTCCCGAGGGCCATTGTGAGCTCGTCGTTCTCTTTGTCTGGAACGAACGTCCCTTGCTGCGCTGCTTCGATATAGTGCTTAAGCCTCTTGACTGGTATTTCCATTTGGTCGTCCGTCCAAATGCACTTCCCTGATACAGGGTCCAAGGTTCCGCCAGCCCCGAAGAACCAAGTCCGGCAACGGTCTGGCCAGTTAATTGTCTCTGGTTCGATCCCTTTATCAACCAGACCATTCTCAGTCTTGGCCCACTTAGGCCGGGCTGCGAGGTAGCCACCTGACCCCGTGCGATGGTGATGCTTCTTCGCAGCATTTTGCTTGTTTGTCGCCGACATCTTCTTACTCTTTTCCGATGTCTTGTGGGCCACAAATGCGGGCCAGTGATCTCTGATCTTCTCATATCTGCCCTTGAATTCTGGTGTCTCTTTATTTTCGACAAACTTATTCAGCTCTTTCTTCCACCTCCTGAATAGTTCTGCCATCCTCTTAAGAGCAAAAGACTTGATTAATTGCTCTTTAACTGGCTTCTCCGGATCATCCTCTGGCGGTAGGGTGAAATTTGACTTCAGCTCAGTCCAAAGATCATTTTTCTGCATATCGTTGACATAAGACACCTCAGGGTCTTCTGTAGCCGGCTTTAACCATTGCTGGATGCTGATCGGGATCTTGTCCCTAACCAGAACCCCGCACTGAGCAACAAATGCGTTCTTTGTCCGAATGGGTTCAATCGGTTGGCCGTCGGGCGCGATTGCTATGATCTCAAACCTTTCATCCGAGCTCAACTTTTTCTTCGGGCCTCGTCTCTTTACCGAAGTTGTGCTCGATCCGGAGGGCTAGAAAAAAGAATAAAGACTTAATTAATATGTGTACATACCAAAACAATGAATGCATCAATTAGCTAGTCAGCACAAGCTTAACTAATATATATACCTGGCCGGACTCGGTTCGGTCATCGGAGACATCATCACGGTCTCCTTCTTGCACCGGCATTGGGTCACCGGAGCCGTCCTCACGGTCTCCTTTTTGCACCAGCGCATTAGGTCACCGGAGCCATCATAATCATAGCCAGCTGCTTCCAGACCATCGGTGTCGTTGAGAAACAACGAGCAGACGGCATCACTTCCTCGTGCGATTATGTCCCCCAACAACTCTTCTTGTACTTCGTCTCGGGCGTGTCCATAGTTTCTACAAATATTACAACATGGCAATTATTATTCAAACATGACAGATGGATATATTAGTGGCAAACGTAGAACTAATATTAATTAGTGGCCTCGACGCTGCTTCTCTAGGGTTTGGGGTGGCCTCGACAACGCTTCAAGGATAAAAAAAAAGAAGAAGAAGAAGAAAAAAAGAGGAGTCTTCTCCTCTTTTTTTCTTCTTCTTCCTCTTTTTTTATCGGGAACGAGGGTCGTCGAGGGTCACCGAGCGGTAGAGGAAACCCTAAATAGCAACTATCGTGGGTGTGAGATACATGTGGCCGTCGGTGTCGGACACTATATCCACGTCCCACAAGTGACATGGGCGTCGAAGCCCGCATCACTTGTGGGACGTGGATGTAGTGTCCGACACCGATGACCACATGTATCTCACACCGACGATACTTGCTATTTAGGGTTTCCTCTACCGCTCGGCGACCCTCGACGACCCTCGTTCCCGATAAAAAAAGAGGAAGAAGAAGAAAAAAAGGAGGAGAAGAACGAGGGTCGTCGAGGGTCGCCGAGCGGTAGAGGAAACCCTAAATAGCAAGTATCGTCGGTGTGAGATACATGTGGCCGTCGGTGTCGGACACTACATCCGCGTCCCACAAGTGACGTGGCACAAACCGGGACCAATGCACCCTTTAGTCCCGGTTGGTGCCACCAACCGGGACCAAAGGCCTCTTTTCAGCAGCCCAAAGGGCGGGAAGCGGCGGCCTTTGGTCCCGGTTGGTGGCACCAGCCGGGACTAAAGGGGGGCATTGGTCCCGGTTTTTGCCACGAACCGGGACCAATGCCCCCCTTTAGTCCCAGTTGGTGCCACCAACCGGGACCAATGGCCTTGCGCTGGCGCGGTGGTGGGAGTTTAGTCCCACCTCGCTAGCTGAAGAGCTCTCGCACCTGTTTATAAGCCCTGCTTTGTGTTCCCTTTCGAACTCCTCTGAACTGCAGGCTTACGGGCCTAATGAGACACTGCAATGCCTGTGGGCCTACTGGGCCTGTTGCGGGCTGCTACGTCTTGAGCTTGCGTTGGTTTTCCCCGAAGAGGAAGGGATGATGCAGCAGAGTAGCATAAGTATTTCCCTTAGTTTTTGAGAACCAAGGTATCAATCCAGTAGGAGGCCACACGCAAGTCCCTTGTACCTACACAACACAAAGAGCTCAACGCAACCAACGCGATTAGGGGTTGTCAATCCCTTCACGGTCACTTACGGAAGTGAGATCCGATAGATAATATTTTGGTATTTTTGATATAAAGATGCAAAGTGAAAAGTAAAAGGCAAAGTAAAAACAAAACAAGATTAAAGTGATGGATATTGATATGATGAGAATAGACCCGGGGGCCATAGGTTTCACTAGTGGCTTCTCTCGAGAGCATAAGTTTTCTACGGTGGGTGAACAAATTACTGTTGATCAATTGACAGAATTGAGCATAGTTATGAGAATATCTAGGCATGATCATGTATATAGGCATCACGTCCGTGACAAGTAGATCGAAACGATTCTGCATCTACTACTATTACTCCACTCATCGACCGCTATCCAGCATGCATCTAGAGTATTAAGTTAAAAACAGAGTAACTCTTTAAGCAAGATGACATGATGTAGAGAGATAAATTCATGCAATATGAAATAAATCCCATCTTGTTATCCTCGATGGCAATGATACAATACGTGTCTTGCTGCCCCTTCTGTCACTGGGAAAGAACACCGCAAGATCGAACCCAAAGCTAAGCACTTCTCCCATGGCAAGAACTACCAATCTAGTTGGCCAAACCAAACGGATAATTCGAAGAGACTTGCAAAGATAACCAATCATACATAAAAGAATTCAGAGAAGATTCAAATATTGTTCATAGATAGACTTGATCATAAACCCACAAATTCATCAGTCTCAACAAACACACCGCAAAAGAAGAAGATTACATTGAATAGATCTCCACAAGAGAGGGGGAGAACATGGTATTGAGATCCAAAAAGAGAGAAGAAGCCATCTAGCTACTAACTATGGACCCGAAGGTCTGAGGTAAACTACTCACACTTCATCGGAGAGGCTAGGATGATGTAGAAGCCCTCCGTGATGACGGCCCTCTTCTGGCGGAGCTCCGGAACAGGCCCCAAGATGGGATCTCGTGGATATAGAAAGTTGCGGCGGTGGAATTAGGTTTTTGGTTCCTGTTCTGATCGTTTGGGGGTACGTGTGTATATATATGAGGAAGAAGTACGCTGGAGGAGCAACGAGGGGCTCACGAGGAAGGGGGGCACGCCCTAGGAGGGGGGGGGACGCCCCCCACCCTCGTGACCGCCTCTTTCGTTTCTTGGAGTAGGGTCCAAGTCTCCTGGATCACGTTCGGTGAGAAAATCACGTTCCCGAAGATTTTATTCCGTTTGGACTCCATCTGATATTCTGTTTCTTCGAAACACTGAAATAGGCAAAAACATCAATTCTGGGCTGGGTCTCCGGTTAATAGGTTAGTCCCAAAAATAATATAAAAGTGGAAAATAAAGCCCAATATAGTCCAAAACAGTAGATAATATAGCATGGATCAATCAAAAATTATAGATACGTTGGAGACGTATCAGGCATCCCCAAGCTTAATTCCTGCTCGTCCTCGAGTAGGTAAATGATAAAAAGAGAATTTTTGATGCGTAGTACTACTTGGCATAATTTCAATGCAAAATTTCTTAATTGTGGTATGGATATTTAGATTAGAAAGATTCAAGACAAAAGTTCATATTGACATAAATAATAATAACACTTCAAGCATACTAATAAAGTAATTATGTCTTCTCAAAATAACATGGCCAAAGAAAGTTATCCCTACAAAATCATATAGTTTGGCTATGCTCTATATTCACCACACGAAGTATTTAAATCATGCACAACCCCGATGACAAGCCAGGCAATTGTTTCATACTCTAACTTTTTCAAAACTTTTTCAATCTTCACGCAATACATGAGCGTGAGCCATGGACATAGCACTATGTGGAATAGAATGGTGGTTGTGGAGAAGACAAAAAGAGGGGAAGATAGTCTCACATCAACTAGGCGTATCAATGGGCTATGGAGAGGCCCATCAATAGATATCAATGTGAGTGAGTAGGGATTGCCATGCAACGGATGCACTAGAGATATAAGTATATGAAAGCTCATCAAAAGAAACTAAGTGGGTGTGCATCCAACTCGCTTGCTCACGAAGACCTAGGGCAATTTGAGGAAGCCCATCATTGAAATATACAAGCCAAGTTCTATAATGATAAATTCCCACTAGTATATGAAAGTGACATAACGAGAGACTCTCTATCATGAAGATCATGGTGCTATTTTGAAGCACAAGTGTGGTAAAAGGATAGTAACATTGTCCCTTCTCTCTTTTTCTCTCATTTTTTTATTTGGGCCTTTTCTCTTTTTTTATGGCCTCTTTTTTTTCCGGAGTCTCATCCCTACTTATGGGGGAATCATAGTCTCCATCATCCTTTCCTCAGTTGGGACAATGCTCTAGAAAATGATGATCATCACACTTTTATTTTTCTTACAACTCAACAATTACAACTCGATACTTAGAACAATTATGACTCTATATGAATGCCTCCGGCGGTGTACCGGGATATGCAATGAATTAAGAGTGACATGTATGAAAGAATTATGAATGGTGGCTTTGCCACAAATACGATGTCAACTACATGATCATGCTAGCAATATGACAATGATGGAGCGTGTCATAATAAACGGAAAGGTGGAAAGTTGCATGGCAATATATCTCGGAATGGCTATGGAAATGCCATGATAGGTAGGTATGGTGGCTGTTTTGAGGAAGGTATATGGTGGGTGTATGATACCGGCGAAAGGTGCGCGGTATTAGAGAGGCTAGAAATGGTGGAAGGATGGGAAAAGGTGCATATAATCCATGGACTCAACATTAGTCATAAAGAACTCATATACTTATTGCAAAAATCTAGAAGTTATCAAAGCAAAGTATTACGCGCATGCTCCTAGGGGGATATATTGGTAGGAAAAGACCATCGCTCGTCCCCGACCGCCACTCATAAGGAAGACAATCAATAAATAAATTATGCTCCGACTTCATCACATAACGGTTCACCATACATGCATGCTACGGGAATCACAAACTTTAACACAAGTATTCTTTAAATTCACAACTACTAAACTAGCATAACTCTAATATTATCACCTCCATATCTCAAAAAAATTATCATGCTTCAATCTTCTCTTAGTATTCAACACACTCAAAAGAAAATTTCACATATCTTGAACACCAAGCATATTTATATTAAGAAAATTACCATGCTATTAAGAGACTCTCAAATTAATTTAAGTGAAGCATGAGAGATCAATAGTTTCTTTAAAACATATCCACCACCGTGCTCTAAAAGATCTAAGTGAAGCACATAGAGCAAAATTATCTAGCTCAAAATATATAAGTAAAGCACATAGAGCAAAACTACTTAGCTCAAAAGATATAAGTGAAGCACATAAAGTATTCTATCAAATTTTAATTCATGTATGGCTCTCTCAAAAGGTGATTACAGCAAGGATGATTGTGGCATACTAACAAACAAAGACACAAATAATACAAGACGCTCCAAGCAAAACACATATCATGTTGGTGAATAAAAATATAGCTCCAAGTAAATTACCGATGGAAGTGGACGAAAGAGGGGATGCCTTCCGGGGCATCCCCAAGCTTTGACTTTTTGGTGTCCTTGGATTATCTTGGGGGTGCCATGGGAATCCCCAAGCTTAGGCTCTTTCCACTCCTTGTTCCATGATCCATCAAAAGAATTCACCCAAAACTTGAAAACTTCACAACACAAAACTCAAAATAGAAAACTCGTGAGCTCCGTTAGCGAAAGAAAACAAAAGACCACTTCAAGGTACTGTAATGAACTCATTCTTTATTTATATTGGTGTTAAAGCTACTGTATTCCAACTTCTCTATGGATTATAAACTATTTTACTAACCATAGATTCATCAAAATAAGCAAACAACACACGAAAAACAGAATCTGTCAAAAACAGAACAGTCTGTAGTAATCTGTAGCTAGCGCAAGATCTGGAACCCCAAAAATTCTAAAATAAATTTCTGGACGTGAGGAATTTATCTATTAATCATCTGCAAAAAGAATAAACTAAATATCACTCTTCAAATAAAAATGACATCAGTTCTCGTGAGCGCTAAAGTTTCTGTTTTTTACAGCAAGTTCAACAAGACTTTCCCCAAGTCTTCCCAACGGTTCTACTTGGCACAAACACTAATTAAACACAAAAAAACACAACCAAAACAGAGGCTAAATAATTTATTTATTACTAAACAGGAGCAAAAAGCAAGGAATAAAAATAAAATTGGGTTGCCTCCCAACAAGCGCTATCGTTTAACGCCCCTAGCTAGGCATAAAAGCGAGAATAGATTTAGGTATTTCCTCTTTGGTAGGCAATCCATAAGTGGCTCTCATGATAGTTTCATATGGTAATTTTATTTTCTTTCTAGTAAAGTGTTCCATGCCCTTTTTTAATGGAAATTGAAATCTAATATTCCCTTCCTTCATATCAATAATCGCACCCACCGTTCTAATGAAAGGTCTACCAAGAATAATAGGGCAAGAAGGATTGCAATCTATATCAAGAACAATGAAATCTACGGGCACATAATTCCTATTTGCAACAATAAGAACATCATTAATTCTTTCCATAGGTTTCTTAATAGTGGAATCCGCAAAATGCAAGTTTAGGGAGCAATCATCAAGATCGCGGGAATCTAGCAAATCACACAAAGTTTTGGGGATAGTGGAGACACTAGAACCCAAATCACACAAAGCATAAAACTCATGATTTTTAATTTTAATTTTGATAGTTGGTTCCCACTCGTCATAGAGTTTTCTAGGGATAGAGACTTTCAACTCAAGTTTTTCTTCATAAGATTGCATCAAGGCATCAACAATATGTTCGGTGAAGGCTTTCTTTTGACTATAAGCATGCGGAGAATTTAGCACGGATTGCAACAAAGAAATACAATCAATCAAAGAGCAAATTTCATAATTAAATTCCCTGAAATCCAATATAGTGGGTTTAGCAACATCTAAATTTTTATTTCTTTCAATCCCACTTTCGTCAATTTCATCATAAGGATCTAAATCCTTCGAATTTTTGGAACGCCTTCTAGGTAAAGGAAGATCATATTCAGTTTCATCAAGATTCATATTGCAAAACAAAGATTTGATAGGGGACACATCAATAACTTTTAGATCTTCATCTTGATTTTCATAAGAATTAGAAGAGCACGCTTTAATAAAGGCATCTTTGGAAGCACGCATCCTAGCGGTTCTTTCTTTACACTCATAAATTGAAATTCTCATGGCTTTTAGAGACTCATTAATATCATGCTTAGGTGGAATAGATCTAAGTTTCAAAGCATCAACATCAAGAGCAATTCTATCAACGTTCCTAGCCAAATCATCAATCTTAAGCAATTTTTCTTCAATCGTAGCATTAAAATTCTTTTGCGAAGAAATAAATTCTTTAATATTAGATTCAAAATCAGAGGGCATCTTATTATAATTTCCATAAGAGTTATTGTAGGAATTCCCATAATTATTAGAAGGATTACTAGGATAAGGCCTAGGATTAAAATTCCCTCTATAAGCGTTGTTACCAAAATTATTCCTACCAACAAAATTCACATCCATAGATTCATTGTTATTCTCAATCAAGGTAGACAAAGGCATATCATTAGGATCAGAAGAAACACTCTTAGTAGCAAATAATTTCATAAGTTCATCCATCTTTCCACTCAAAACATTGATTTCTTCTATCGCATGCACTTTTTTATTAGAAGTTCTTTCAGTATGCCATTGAGAATAATTAACCATAATATTATCTAGGAGTTTAGTAGCATCTCCTAAAGTGATTTCCATAAAAGTGCCTCCCGCGGCCGAATCTAAAAGATTTCTAGAAGCAAAATTCAATCCGGCATAAATTTTTTGTATAATCATCCACAAATTTAAACCATGAGTAGGGCAATTACGTATCATTAATTTCATTCTCTCCCAAGCTTGTGCAACATGTTCATGATCAAGTTGCTTAAAAATCATAATATCGTTTCTAAGAGAGATGATCTTAGAGGGAGGAAAATACTTAGAGATAAAAGCATCTTTGCACTTGTTCCAAGAATCAATACTATTTTTAGGCAAAGACGAAAACCAAGCTTTAGCACGATCTCTAAGCGAAAAAGGAAATAGCTTCAATTTAACGACATCATTATCGACATCTTTTTTCTTTTGCATATCACATAAATCAATGAAGCTATTCAGATGAGTAGCAGCATCTTCACTAGGAAGGCTGGCGAATTGATCTTTCATAACAAGATTCAACAAAGCAGTATTGATTTCACAAGATTCAGTATTGGCAAGAGGAGCAATCGGAGTGCTAAGAAAATCATTATTGTTGGTATCGGTGAAGTCATACAATTTGGTAGTATCTTGAGCCATCGCGACAAACAAGCAATCTAACACACGAGCAAACAAAAGAAAATGGGAAAAAAGAGGCAAATAGAGAGGGAGGATAGGGAGAGAGAGGGCGAATAAAACGGCAAGGGTGAATTGGGGGGAGAGGAAAATGAGAGGCAAATGGCAAATAATGTAATGCGAGAGATAGGGATTGTGATGGGTACTTGGTATGTTGACTTTTTGCGTAGACTCCCCGGCAATGGCGCCAGAAATCCTTCTTGCTACGTCTTGAGCTTGCGTTGGTTTTCCCCAAAGAGGAATGGATGATGCAGCAGAGTAGCGTAAATATTTCCCTCAGTTTTTGAGAACCAAGGTATCAATCCACTAGGAGGCCACACGCAAGTCCCTTGTACCTACACAACACAAAGAGCTCAACGCAACCAACGCGATTAGGGGTTGTCAATCCCTTCACGGTCACTTACGGAAGTGAGATCCGATAGATAATATTTTTGGTATTTTTGATATAAAGATGCAAAGTGAAAAGTAAAAGGCAAAGTAAAAAAAACAAGATTAAAGTGATGGAGATTGATATGATGAGAGAATAGACCTGGGGACCATAGGTTTCACTAGTGGCTTCTGTCAAGAGCATAAGTTTTCTATGGTGGGTGAACAAATTACTATTGAGCAATTGACAGAATTGAGCATAGTTATGAGAATATCTAGGCATGATCATGTATATAGGCATCACGTCCGTGACAAGTAGATCGAAACGATTCTGCATCTACTACTATTACTCCACTCATCGACCGCTATCCAGCATGCATCTAGAGTATTAAGTTAAAAACAGAGTAACGCTTTAAGCAACATGACATGATGTAGAGAGATAAATTCATGCAATATGAAATAAACCCCATCTTGTTATCCTCGATGGCAACGATACAATACGTGTCTTGCTGCCCCTTTTGTCACTGGGAAAGAACACCGCAAGATCGAACCCAAAGCTAAGAACTTCTCCCATGGCAAGAACTACCAATCTAGTTGGCCAAACCAAACGGATAATTTGAAGAGACTTGCAAAGATAACCAATCATACATAAAAGAATTCAGAGAAGATTCAAAATATTGTTCATAGATAGACTTGATCATAAACCCACAATTCATCGGTCTCAACAAACACACCACAAAAGAAGAAGATTACATCGAATAGATCTCCACAAGAGAGGGGGAGAACATGGTATTGAGATCCAAAAAGAGAGAAGAAGCCATCTAGCTACTAACTATGGACCCGAAAGTCTGAGGTAAACTCCTCACACTTCATCGGAGAGGCTAGGATGATGTAGAAGCCCTCCGTGATGACGGCCCTCTTCCGGCGGAGCTCCGGAACAGGCCCCAAGATGGGATCTCGTGGATACAGAAAGTTGCGGCGGTGGAATTAGGTTTTTGGCTCCTGTTCTGATCGTTTGGGGGTACGTGTGTATATATAGGAGGAAGAAGTACGCCGGAGGAGCAACGAGGGGCCCACGAGGAAGGGGGCGCGCCCTAGGAGGGGGGGGGCGCCCCCCACCCTCGTGACCGCCTCTTTCGTTCCTTGGAGTAGGGTCCAAGTCTCCTGGATCACGTTCGGTGAGAAAATCACGTTCCCGAAGATTTTATTCCGTTTGGACTCCGTCTGATATTCTGTTTTTTCGAAACACTGAAATAGGCAAAAACAGCAATTCTGGGCTGGGTCTCCGGTTAATAGGTTAGTCCCAAAAATAATATAAAAGTGGAAAATAAAGCCCAATATAGTCCAAAACAGTAGATAATATAGCATGGAGCAATCAAAAATTATAGATACGTTGGAGACGTATCACGGGCCTGAATCCTGGCCCATGGTTGGGTTTCTAGTCATATTCAGGCCATGCTGGCCGAGTAGGTGGCATTTTTCTTTGCTATTTATTTGTTCATTTCTACTTAGAACTAAATACTTATAGTTTCTTAGTGATTTCTTTTTTTATTTTAGGTCACAAAAATTATAAACTTTCTGTTAGTGCCATTAGTTTTAAAATTTGAATAGTTTAAATTTGAATTTTTTAAAATTTGTGTGAATCACTAGCTTATGAATAACTTTACTATAAAATTTGATTTTTGAGTCATTCTATTTCCTGCTATTTAATATTACTGTGTTTTATCATTATACTCAATTTGGTAATTTTAGTTAGTCATAACAAATATTATAGGCATTTTTTTTCTTTTTTGCTATTTATTTTTTCATTTCTACTTAGAACTAAATACTTATAGTTTTTTAGTGATTTCTTTTTTCTTTTAGGTCACAAAAATTATAAACTTTCTGTTAGTGCCATTAGTTTTCAAATTTGAAAAAACTTTTTTATTTTTTTTGCTTTTAGTGCCTATTTTTTTCCAGCTTTTTTGTTTTGTTTTCTGCATTATTTATTTTCTTTTGTTTTTTGCTTTATTTTTTTAATTCTTTTTGCTTTTAGTTTTAGAAAAATTATAAAATTTCTGTTAGTGCCATTAGTTTTCAAATTTGAAAACACTTCTTTAGTTTTTTTGTTTTCTTTGTTGCTTTATTTATTTTATTTTGTTTCTACTTACAACAAAATACTTATTGTTGCTATTTTTATTTTTTCCCAGTTTTTTTGTTTTGTTTTCTGTATTATTTATTTTCTTTTGTTTTTTGCTTTATTTTTTAATTCTTTTTGCTTTTAGGTCAGCAAAATTATAAACTTTCTGTTAGTGCCATTACTTTTAGAAAAATTATAAACTTTCTGTTAGTGACATTAGTTTTCAAATTTGAATTCTTTGAAATTTGTGTGAATCACAAGTTTGTGATTAACTTTACTAAAAAATGAACATAGA
This sequence comes from Triticum urartu, assembly GCF_003073215.2. NCBI lineage: Eukaryota > Viridiplantae > Streptophyta > Magnoliopsida > Poales > Poaceae > Triticum > Triticum urartu. The sequence continues at coordinate 526,361,910 of NC_053026.1, forward strand.
TGCCCCTATAGAGAAAATTCGAACTAAATTCATAGTTTTCAAATGAACTCTGAAAAAGTTGGCATAGCATACTCGTGTATTACAAAGTTGGCATGGTATCATCATAATAGTTGCGGAAGAAAGTCTTCACTTTTTCTTCGCTTGTGTCATTTGTTTATTGCGCCGTAACCATGGATAATCTTCATCATTTACCAGGATGCTTGGGTCAGCCTTGACATTGAAGGGAGGAATTTCATGAAACTTTTCATAATCTTCAGACATGTCTGTCTTGCCCTCCACTCCGAGGATGTCCTTTTTTTCTGAAGGAACTATGTGGCGCTTTGGCTCATCGTATGATGTATTCACTTCCTTATCTTTTCTTTTTCTCGGTTTGGTAGACATGTCCTTCACATAGATAACCTGTGCCACATCATTGGCTAGGACGAACGGTTCGTCAGTGTACCCAAGATTTTTCAGATCCACTGTTGTCATTCCGTACTGTGGGTCTACCTGTACCCCGCCTCCTGACAGATTGACCCATTTGCACTTAAACAAGGGGACCTTAAAATCATGTCCGTAGTCAAGTTCCCATATGTCCACTATGTAACCATAATATGTGTCCTTTCCGCTCTCGGTTGCTGCATCAAAGCGGACACCGCAGTTTCGGTTGGTGCTCTTTTGATCTTGGGCGATCGTGTAAAATGTATTCCCATTTATCTCGTATCCTTTGTAAGTCAATACAGTCAAAGATGGTCCCCTGGACAACAAGTACAGCTCATCACAAACAGTGTTGTCACTTCTGAGACGTGTTTCCAACCAACTGCTGAAAGTCCTGATGTGTTCACATGTAATCCAGTCGTCGCACTGCTCCGGGTGTTTGGAGCGCAGACTGTTCTTGTGTTCATCGACATACGGGGTCACCAAGGTAGAGTTCTGTAGAACTGTGTAGTGTGCTTGAGACCAAGAATATCCGTCCCTGCATATTATTGAGTCACTTCCAAGAGTGCCTTTTCCAGTCAGTCTCCCCTCATACCGTGATTTAGGGAGACCTATCTTCTTAAGGCCAGGAATGAAGTCAACACAAAACCTGATAACATCCTCTGTTTGATGGCCCATGGAGATGCTTCCTTTTGGCCTAGCGCGGCTACGGACATATTTCTTTAGGACTCCCATGAACCTCTCAAAGGGGAACATATTGTGTAGAAATATGGGCCCCAGGATGACAATCTCGTCGACTAGATGAACTAGGACGTGCGTCATGATATTGAAGAAGGATGGTGGGAACACCAGCTCGAAACTGACAAGACATTGCGCCACATCACTCCTTAGCCTTGGTACGATTTCTGGATCAATAACCTTCTGAGAGATTGCATTGAGGAATGCACATAGCTTCACAATGGCTAATCGGACGTTTTCCGGTAGAGTTGCATCATAATCACGTGGCAGTCATGAGACTTTAGGTTCTGAAACTTTTTCTCTTGCATATTTATTATTCCCTTTATATTCGACGAGAAGCCAGTCGTGACCTTCATACTGAGCAGGCATTCAAAGAAGATTTCTTTCTCTTCTTTCGTAAGAGCGTAGCTGGCAGGACCTTTATACTGCTTCGGAGGCATGCCGTCTTTTTCGTGCAAACGTTGCAGGTCCTCCCGTGCCCCAGGTATATCTTTTGTCTTCCCATACACGCCCAAGAAGCCTAGCAGGTTCACGCAAAGGTTCTTTGTCACGTGCATCACGTCGATTGAAGAGCGGACCTCTAGGTCTTTCCAGTAGGGTAGGTCCCAAAATATAGATTTCTTCTTCCACATGGGTGCGTGTCCCTCAGCGTCATTCGGAACAGCTAGTCCGCCGGGACCCTTTCCAAAGATTACGTGTAAATCATTGACCATAGCAAGTACGTGATCACCGGTACGCATGGCGGGCTTCTTCCGGTGATCTGCCTCGCCTTTGAAATGCTTGCCTTTCTTTCAACATTGATGGTTGGTCGGAAGAAATCGACGATGGCCCAGGTACACATTCTTCCTGCATTTGTCCAGGTATATACTTTCAGTGTCATCTAAACAGTGCGTGCATGCGTGGTATCCTTTGTTTGTCTGTCTTGAAAGGTTACTGAGAGCAGGCCAATCGTTGATGGTCACGAACAGCAACGCCTTTAGGTTAAATTCCTCTTGTCTGTGCTCATCCCACGTACGTACACCGTTTCCATTCCACAGCTGTAAAAGTTCTTCAACTAATGGCCTTAGGTACACATCAATGTTGTTGCCGTGTTTCTTAGGGGCTTGGATGAGAACTGGCATCATAATGAACTTCCGCTTCATGCACATCCAAGGAGGAAGGTTATACATACATAGAGTCACGGGCCAGGTGCTGTGATTGCTGCTCTGCTCCCCGAAAGGATTAATGCCATCCGCGCTTAAAGCAAACCATACGTTCCTTGGGTCCTTTGCAAACTCATCCCAGTACTTTATCTCGATTTTTCTCCACTACGACCCGTCAGCGGGTGCTCTCAACTTCCCGTCTTTCTTACGGTCCTCACTGTGCCATCGCATCAACTTGGCATGCTCTTCATTTCTGAACAGACGTTTCAACCGTGGTATTATAGGAGCATATCACATCACCTTCGTAGGAACCCTCTTCCTGGGGGGCTCGCCGTCAACATCACCAGGGTCATCTCGTCTGATCTTATACCGCAATGCACCGCATACCGGGCATGCGTTCAGATCCTTGTATGCACCGCGGTAGAGGATGCAGTCATTAGGGCATGCATGTATCTTCTCCACCTCCAATCCTAGAGGGCATACGACCTTCTTTGCTGCATATGTACTGTCGGGCAATTCGTTATCCTTTGGAAACTTCTTCTTCAATATTTTCAGTAGCTTCTCAAATCCTTTGTCAGCCACAGCATTCTCTGCCTTCCACTGCAGCAATTTCAGTACGGTACCGAGCTTTGTGTTGCCATCTTCGCAATTGGGGTACAACCCTTTTTTGTGATCCTCTAACATGCGATCGAACTTCAGCTTCTCCTTTTGACTTTCGCATTGCGTCCTTGCATCGACAATGACCCGGCAGAGATCATCATCATCGGGCACATCGTCTTGTTCCTCTTGATCTTCAGCAGCTTCACCCGTTGCAGCATCATTGGGCACATCGTCTGGTTCCTCTTGATCTTCACCAGCCCCCCCCCCCCGTTGCAGCATCACCGCATTCAGGGGGCACACAGTTGTCATCGTACTTTTCTTCTTCGCCGTCTTCCATCATAACCCCTATTTCTCCGTGCCTCGTCCAAACATTATAGTGTGGCATGAAACCCTTGTAAAGTAGGTGGGAGTGAAGGATTTTCCGGTTAGAGTAAGACCTCGTATTCCCACATTCAGTGCATGGACAACACATAAAACCATTCTGCTTGTTTGCCTCGCCGCATCGAGAAAGTCATGCACGCCCTTAATGTACTCGGAGGTGTGTCTGTCACCGTACATCCATTGCCGGTTCATCTGCGTGCATTATATATAATTAAGTGTCCAAATTAATAGAAGTTCATCATCACATTAAAACCAAAGTATACATAGTTCTCATCTAACAACATATAGCTCTCCAGAGCATCTAATTAATTAAACCATACATTGAAACTATGTAAAACATTTCAATGCGAAAACAAATGCGATCATAATCGCAACCAAGGCAACAATTGATCCAAAGGCATAATGATACCAAGCCTCGGTATGAATGGCATATTTTCTAATCTTTTTAATCTTCAAGCGCATTGCATCCATCTTGATCTTGTGATCATCGACGACATCCGCAACATGCAACTCCAATATCATCTTCTCCTCCTCAATTTTTTTTATTTTTTCCTTCAACAAATTGTTTTCTTTTTCAACTAAATTTAACCTCTCGACAATAGGGTCAGTTGGAATTTCCGATTCACATACATCCTACATAAATAAAATCCATGTCACGTTGGTCGGTATAATTTTCATAAACAATAAATGAACCAATAGTTATAAGATAATATATATACCACATCCGAATCATAGACAGGACGAGGGCCGACGGGGGCGAATACCAAAAAAAACCATCGCACTATATAAGATGCAATAATAAAAGTAAGAAAATAATACAAGTATCTATGTAAACATACAAGTAAGAATATTTTTCCTTTCAGAAAGAAGATAAGAATAAGAGGCTCACCACGGTGGTGCCGGCGATGAGCTCGGCGCGAGTGATCAACGGCGGTGAAGACGGGAACGGGGCGTGACGGACCGCTAAACCTAGACAAATATTAAGGAAAATGGAGCTTGGAGGTCGAGCTTGGAGAGGAGAAAGCTTAAGTAGTGTGGCTCGGGCATTCCATCGAACACCTTGTGTACATAGGAGGTGAGCTAGAGCACCACCAACCCCTCTTCCCCTCGGCCAGAAAAAAACAGAGCAGTGTGCTCTGCTCTTACGCGAGGGGGTATATATATGCACCTCATTGGTCCCGGTTGGTGGCATGAACCGAGACTAAAGGGGAGCCTTTGGTCCCGGTTCATCCACCAACCGGGACCAATGGTGGTGGGCCAGGAGCGAGGCCCATTGGTCCCGGTTCTCCCACCAACGGACCAAAAGGTCCAGACAACCGGGACCAATGGCCCACGTGGCCCGGCCGGCCCCCTGGGCTCACAAACCGGGTCCAATGCCCCATTGGTCCCGGTTCTGGACTGAACCGGGACTAATGGGCTGACCCGGCCTGGACCTTTGCCCCCTTTTCTACTAGTGCCTCTAGCCCTACAAATTCCTGACCCCTTTTGTTCTCACTGGGCAAACTCTTTAGCACTAGTCAAACATGTCTTGCAAAATGACTTACTTACTTACCCGTGGAATCACCAAACTCATGTCGGTAATTTGGAGTTGGATGGGTTGCTCTCTCTGTTGCATGATTTTCTCCTTGATGACCCGCCTGACTTGAGACTTCTCAACAATGGGCTCGACTTCTTCACCACAAAAGTTGGCGCCTAACTCCTGGAGGAATATTATGTGGACCCAACTTATGATTTCAAATGATCTTCTAGAGCCCCAAACAAGGTGATTTCATATGGTCCGCGAAAGCCCCAAACAAGGAAGATTTTGTGGATCCAAATTATATTTCATATGCTCTTCCGTGACAAGCTAAATACCAAGGCCAACCTTCACCTCAAGCATATCGGATCTAACAGTCCCTATCCATGTTGCAGTGCTCTTATTGAAGATGCCCTACACCTCTTCATCCTTTGCCATCAGTCTCAAGAAATATGGGACAAGTAGGGTTGCCACTGATGGACCCGATTCACCTTCTTTGGGACATTTAATGCTCCTCATGGACATGACCATTCATTTGATCCACCATCACCCTTGCTATCCTATGGAAGATAAGGCACTCGTGCAACGTTGTTTTTTTCTTCATAATGTGTCCTATCCTATTCAGCTTATTATTAGAAACACATTGTAGGTGATTTCACACTTTGGACTCATAAGTTCACATAACCTAGTCAAAAGGCACATGGTATGTCTTGGCTTCACTACCTCTCCTCGCGCAACGACACCTCCTTGTAATTATTGTAACATTGGACTTTGGTTCAACCCTTGAGTAATATATACAGGTAGCTATCGTCCCCCCTGAGTTATTCAAAACAATCGTTGTTGCCATGTGGAGTTAGTTTGCGTAATTAAACACAAAAGTATGAATGATTTGAGAGGGGGTTAATCTGGTGCATTATGTCAAATTTGACAGAAATAGTATTAAATATGAGGTGTTAATATAAAGAAATTATTTTTGTTAGGGATATGGCCCATTCTGGACCTATCTAAGCTCCACCACTTCATACATACTCCCTCCATCCTATTGTATAAGATCTTATTACATCCAGTATGTGTCCCATAATAAAAGATGTTATTACATCCAATATGACGGAGGGAGTACATACTAAAACACATAATCATGTCAGCTCATACGACTCTCAACTAATTACCCCAAGCTATAGAGCTCTTTTTTCTATGCCTCCATCTCTGCAGATCTTGTTGTTGCTGCCTTCCGCGCTTTGCTTCATGGCCATGTTGTGCATCACCATCATCTGTTGTTGTGATTTCCTCGATGTTAATGTTTCCCTCACGCTCCATCTCCCTCAGTTGAATCCAAACTTGCTGCCATCAACTCCACAGTTGTCTGATGCACTTCATTATAACTTTTGTGTTCCTCCCAATTGTGGCAACCCATGAGGCATCCTTGTATCATGCTTCGGTGTCTTCTTCACCTTATTTGGTGTCATCATGTTAGTTAGTATAATTTCTGCCACCATTACTCAAGCAGCGACAAATCATATTGGCCTATTGAGGGTATTTAGAGTTTACAAATCATACATGTAAGTGCAAATGTGCCAATGCTATGACCTATGACCCACTACTGTCCGAGAAAATGGCAATGACCCACCATTGAATCACATTTATCAAGAAGGCAAAGGCTTGTCATAACTGTCACCTCACGTGGTTGTGCCATGGCGATGCCAACTCGAGGTTCTTCCACCTCCATGAGAGAGTCGGACAATGGAAAGTTTTTGTTTAGTCTCCCGAGACCATTGCATGATTATCTCACGGGAGGGTAAAGAAAAGATCATTGGCAACATTACTTTAGTTTGGGATCCTGTGCGTCCCTCTCGACTATCCATTTGAAGGCACTTGGTACCAAACCGCGCACCTCTCACACCTATAGATTTCATTTACCATGGATGACATTCGTGACATGATTTTCTCCATGCCTATCGACAAAGTGTTGGGTCTAGACGGCTTCAACGAGCTCTTATTTTGTTCATGTTGGGACATTCCTAAAGATGACATGGTCATGAATTTTTCCAAACTGCATCACTTGCATGCCAATGGTTTTTGCCCTTGTCAACATGACAAACATTGTGCTATTGCCCAAATTCTCATTGTAGGTCGACAACCATCCACAACATCTCAAAAATCTTCTGAGAGACGCTCGTGGACCGCCTAGCAATGATACTTGATGAAGTAGTCTCCGAATCTCAAACTGCACTCCTCAAACAGAGATGCATACAAGACAATTTTCCCTACGACCTAATAATATTAAAAGGGGGAAGATTTCTTAGTTCTCCTTCCATCAGCACTTATATCTATTAATTTTGTGTTAACATAAAGATTGATGGCTGAGATTTCTCTCCTATCTAAAAAAAGGAACGTCCATGTTTTCGTGTCTTCTCTCGTCAAGCCCACTTCCCACACGTGTAGTGACCTCAGCCTGTGATCGACACCAAGTAGATCAGATTTTGTGTTGTGTTTGTGGTGGAGTTTGTGCTCTGTCTGCGTCGAATGATCACCATAATAAGGCCCAGCTTGGAATGGGAGTAAATTTATACACCCGGGTTGCTTTTATATGTGATTTCCAACCAGAAAATAAAACGAGCGATTGAGGTATGTATCTTCTACGCGTGTAAAAGTGTTGAAAACGACAATCCAATCAGGCCCTAAGGCTTGAGCCCTCGACCGTACCGAATCCCCCGAATCAATTGCAAATAAAGAATGTCGTGCCCTTCTTATCTTGCCGGAATGCCATCCCACTCGCCCTGCTCAACTCGAGGCCAAAGAGAAGAAGCGTGAGACACATATATCGTTTTTGTGCGAGGTGAAGAGGCAAATCTACCGACTGCCAAACTCTTATGGAGCGGATATGGAAGAGGGCTAAGAAAACAAGGGGAATTGGCTTCTGCGTGTACCTCCCTGCCATCGGCAGGGACTGGGAGGACGACACTAACGAGCCACCCTTCTGATGCCTTCTCTCAGGATGTCCCAAAGACCATGGAAGCTAACAAGTTGGCAGCAGGCCAGTAGGGAAGGAAACTAAGGGAAGCATGGGATTTGGATCATCAACGCCGATTACCTGCCGCACCAGCCACGCTTCATCCAGTGGCAGCACTAATTTTGGAGCGAGGCAGAGAAAAGTTAAGGAGAAAGGGGATCAGGACGTGCGAGTTTTTTTAGGCAATTCAACGAAGCTTTATTAAACTGTCACAACGTTTACAGGGACAGAAGGGACGTTTCCGGGATGGCCTAACTAGACATGGCGGCCACCACCTAGAGTAAGTGCATGCTTTGCTAAGTTGTGCGCTTCAAAATTTAAGCTCCTACGTTCATAAACTATCTTACAAATATTGAAAGAAATAGAATGATCTATGATCTATCAGGACGTGTGAGTGCAAGAGATGATTTGATGCTGTTGGCCTGGCCGTGTTGGACTAAAGCCCAACTATAGATTCCAGCACGAAAAGAAAATACCTTTTCCACAAACACAATAGAAAACGCATTAGGCCCTATATATATATATATATATATATATAGAGAGAGAGAGAGAGAGAGAGAGAGTACTACCAAACTAACCGGCTATCGTTTCCGTTGACTAAGTTTATAGGAAAAAAGTACCAATATTCCCAATATGAAATCAATATTATTAGATGCATCACGAAATTAACTTTCATATACCATATAACTTTGGTATTGTAGATGTTGATATTTTCTGATATAAATTTGATCAAACTTTGGTTAGTTTGACTTTGACCAAATTTTATATGCAAAATAAAAAGAAACACAGAGAGTATAAAATACGAGTACATCTCCCTCAAAAAGGATAGAGTATGTATGAGTGTTTAGCCGAAAGTATATAGTTTTTTGTGCTGAACTTTATTTTTGCGAAATCCATGCAAACATAGCGTACATGATTATATCAAAATTAATATCTCACACCAGTACCCGTCATTAGTAAAATATTTGGTCTAAAATTCATAGCATAAGAGCATCTCCAACAGACGCGCTAAACAGGCGCCGCGCCGCAAAATCCTCCGTTTTAGCGCGCGCAACCCGGCGGATGGCTCCAGCGGGCGCGCAATAACCGCGCGCGCTAGGAAGCGGTACCTCGCGCGGTGTATTTGCGGCGCCCGCTTCCGCGCGTGGCACACACGACGCTCGCGCTGCGCTCTTCTTCTCCCCTTCCAAAGCCCCGCGCGCGCCGGCGCCGGCGACCCGCACCCATGGACGCACGCGCCGGCACCCCGCTCACCCCGTCCTATAGCCGCGACCCCGCCGCCGCCGCCACAAACCCTAGCCCGGGTGGCGTTGGCCTCGCCTCTGCCGGAGCTCCTCCGACGAGTGGCCTCGCGCGCGGCCTCTTCATGCCGCCGCGGATGACCTCGGCGGCGGGTGGCGTCGCGCCGGCGCCGGCCCGAGCCATCGCCCCCTCCTCCTCAAAGCTCCCCAATGCGGCGCGGCCAAAGAAGGGCAAGACATCGGCGAAGAAAAACAAGGCGGCGGACGGCTCCGGCACCTGCAAGGCGAAGAGGAAGAAGCTTGCGGGACGTGCGACGGGCGCGGCGGCTGCCGAAGCGCCGGCAAGCTCACTCGTTGAGCCGGCGGCCGGCGCGCACAACATGTTCGACGAAATGCCTCCAAGGTAAAAAAAATTCTAACTTTTCATTTTTTTGTTATTTTTTGAATGCATTCGTCACACATAGATAGCTTATTTGCATTGTGCAAAAAAAATTGTAGTCTCAATGATGATGCATACATGTCAACGATGGGTGTTGGCTCCAACAATTCGCATTGGTCTCAAACCAATGACATGCATTTTGAAGACCATGAGTTCGAGGTGGACGAGGAGGGTGAGGGCATTGTCGACGCACCGAAAGGAAGAGCGGGCAATTACACCAACGCCGATGACATCTTACTATGCAATACTTGGTTGCAAGTGTCGAGGGATCCATCCGTTGGAGGTGATCAAAGTAGAGATGCTTATTGGAACCGGATGAAGGAACACTTTGATGCTCGCAACGTGAGTGGAATTGACCGCTCCAACCGATCACTTAGGTCCCGATGGTCTACAATCAACTCGGATTGTCAAAGGTGGGCGGCCTGTCAAAAGGCGGTTGACAAGTTGAACCCAAGTGGCACAAATGAGGATGATAGAGTAAGTGCCATTTCATCTTACATGTTGGTGCTAAACTTGCTTTGTTTTGCTTGTTGTTGGTGCTAACTTGCTTTGTTTTCATGTAGTACAACATTGCGCAAAACTTGTTCAAAGAAGAGGAGAGGAAAACCAAGAAGGGGAAGATCAAGAAAGGAAGGGTATTTACTTTGCCTCATTGCTATGATGTGTTGAAGGATGATGAGAAATGGAAGAAGCGTGAAGATTTGGATGATTTGCATTTGAGCGACAAACGAAAGCGAACAATTAAGTTGGATGATGATGATGATGAGGATGATGCATCAAGTGATGACGGCAAGAGAAGCCCCACAACCAACTCGGTTTCATACTCGAAGGCAAAGCGGCCGGATGGGTGCAAGAAAGACAAAACCGAAAAGAAGAAGAGGAAAGGAGATGATGAGCTCAAAAATGCTGTGGAAGCTATTGTGAAGGCAAGAAAAAAAGCCAACGAGGTGAGGAAAATGGCAAGGACCCAAGATGCCGCGGCCGAGGAGAGAAGGTTGGCGGCCGAGGAGAGGAGGGTGGCGGCCGAGGAGAGGAAGGTGGCTTTGGAGGAGAGGAAGGTGAGCAATGAGGAGTGAACTAGATTGTTGGAATGGGAGAAGCACTTGTTCTTCTTGGACACAACTAACCTCAATGCGGCGCAGAAGGAGTATGTCAATCTTGCCCAACAAGAAGTCTTGATCCAAAATAGAGCCATGGTTCGTGCAATGGGTGGCGGTGGCCTCGACGCAATGGATGGCGGTGGCATCGGCGCCATGGGTGCCATGGGTGGTTTCGGAGGTACCGTGGGCGGTTTAGGTGCAATGGGAGGCATGGCTGGCTTTGGAGCACCCCCCGACGCTATGACCACGATGGGAGGCATGAGTTTTGCTTCTCTCATGGGAGGCATGGGTGCACCTCCGGCTGCCATGGGCGGAATGTCTTTCGATGAGTCTCCTCACACACATTCCCATGAAGATGCCGTTGAAGATCTTGCCAACACCGTCGGAGCTTCACGTGATGCGGTGCGCGATGAGGAGAGGGAGGAAGATTCATGTTCGGAGGCGGAAGAATCCTCTTCCGAAGACGAGGACGAGGAATGATGTGTCTTTCCTTTGTGTATTGAACTTGATTTGCATTTTGAACTTGGTTGGATGAACTTGTGGGCATGATTTTAAACTTGTGGGCATGAAGTTCATCAACTTGTTTGTGTGAAATTTTTATTGTGCTGAAAATGTTCATCATTTTGTGTTGAAAAATGCCATATGCAATGCACCGACGAGTCGCGCGCGCTGCTGGAGCGACGCGCGCGCCCTGCTGGAGCGACGCGCGCGCGCTGCATTTTAGCGCGGCCGCTGGAGCCAGCGCTGCGCGTCGCGCCAAACCAGCCGATGCGCGCGCGGCATATATGTTTTTTACGCGCGGCGCGACCGGCGCCTGTTGAAGATGTTCTAAGGAAGTTCCACAGAAAACATCTGATATATTGAACACAAAATGTTTTTTTTCTCATCAAAATTACCAGAAGGTATTCCAAAGGTAGAACCGTGTAGCAATACCACTTGATGTTCAAATTGGCAGAAGTGGAAAATATATAGCTGCTCCAAATTGCGAGTGGTATATCTAGAACCAGGAAATTTTGGGTGGCATTTAGGTATGTATGAAACTTCTTAACGGTAATATACATAAATTTCTTGCATGAGTAAGTGATCCATGCATCACATATGGTGTATATTAAAATATCGGTGATAGAAGCTAACATATTTAAATCAAAACTATTTTAGCAAAAGGCTCATATTTGATCTCAAAATTTCGCTGGACAACTCAAATAATAGTGTTCTCACAATAAATGGTGACACGCGGCATTGGCGTCCTTTCTCGAACACTCCTTGAGATCTTTGGCAAGCACAATTATTGCGCTTTGGTGTTGTATTATTTGTTGCAATGCACATGCATATTTGCTATAAAAAATTGCAAACATTTGGAATTCAAATATTTTTTTTGAATGATATAGATTGGACATTGGGGTGCATATTGCCTCAAATTTCAATACGCATCCAAATTTTCTCCCGTTGCAACAAACGAGTATGTTTGCTAGTTATTCCAAAACGTGAGAATGCAGACACTTCCTATAACTTGATATTGTGAAAGCTTTTTACACGGTCAATTGGAGTTACCTTTTGGAGGTTCGTGGTAAGTAGTAGTAGTACTACAAGCTTGGGATCGTGCCATGGGTAGCTAGATTGAGCCGTTTAGATTTAGGGTCTGTTCGGAGTCTTTCCTGCTCCGTAACTCCGCTTCCGGAGCAGCCGGAGCAGCAGTTTAAGGCCTCTTTTGGTTCATAGGATAAGATTATCGTAGGAATAGAAATTTTGTAGGAAATGAGATGACATGTATCTCAAATTCTATGAGTAGGAATAGGAAACGAGATGTCATTTAGTTGACCCCAATTTTTTTTTCCATTGAGTCTAGGCTTATTTTTATTTTCCTATAAAATATGAAGGATAGGAATCGATCCTAAGTAGGAATAGGAATCTATTCCTATGAACCAGAGGACTTTAAAGGAAAAAAATCTTATAAAAATCCTATTCTCTAGAATTTTTATAAAATTCCTTCAAACCGGAGCGAAGAAACAGGTAATTCAGGGATCCTTGGATTTGGCGGAGCCGTTGGTTTCCCGAACAGCTCAGAAGTTGGGTCGTTTGATCAGTCAGTCGAAGTCTGTAGTACTCGATGGCAGTGCTTGCACGAGTCAGTCGTTTTGGGGTATCGTGTTGCGTAATCAAGAACGAACGGATCAATTTCCTAGACCGACGGAGTTAATTTAGTCCAAGGATTAGTACTCCCTATTTTTCTTTGATGTGTTCACATCTGTAAACCGTCCGCATTCCACTCTCTATAAATACTAGCTTGAGTCGAGCTGCTCAGTGGACGGAAGAAAAGTTGTGAGTTTTGAAGTTGCTGCATTCTTTCTGGGCGGCCATGGACGGTGGTGTGGCTGCCGCCGCTTCCGTATCCAAGAAGACGAAGCAGTGGCTGAACAATCAAGACCTCATCAGCGACCTCCCTGACGAGATCCTCGACATCATCATCTCCCGCCTCCCCACCAAGCCAGCGCCGCGGACAGCCGTCCTCTCCTCCCGGTGGCGCCACCTCTGGCGCTCCGCCCCGCTCAACCTCGCCGTCGACCGCCGCCTCTCCGGGTGGGAGCGCGACCGCATCGCCGTCGTCTCCAAGATCCTCGCCGCACACGCTGGCCCTGTGCGCCGCCTCTCCCTCCACGACATCGTCTGCCTCCGCCGCGGCATCTATACCAAGATCGACCGCTGGTTCCGGTCCCCCACCCTGGATGGCCTCGAGGAGCTCGACTTCACCTCCAACGGCTCTTACTACGGCGACGGCTACGGAGGCGACAGGCCACCGCGCCCGCTGCCGCCTTCGGCCCTCCGATTCGCGCCCACGCTGCGCGTTGTCAGCATCGATTGCTGTGATTTTCCTGAGATTGATGCTGCCCCTGCGCTCCTTTTCCCTCGGCTGAAACAACTTAAGCTGCACAAGATCGCCATCTCACATGCGGCCATCCACCGCCTGCTCGCCGGCTGCATCGTGCTCCAGAGCCTGGAGCTTGGATCGATCCATGGGCTCAACACTGTCTGGATTGTCTCCCCGACTCTACGAAGTATTGTTTTCTCTGTTTCTTACCAGTATTACAGAGCAAATGTGATGCTTCAGAAGCTTGTCATTGAGGACGCGCCATGCCTTGAAAGATTGATCCCACTTGGGGAGGGCCCCAGGATAATCAAGGTCATCTCTGCACCGAAACTGACGGTGGACTACTGCCTTTGATAGCTTAGTATGCAAGTGATGTTGGCGGGTTTGATGCCCTCTCAAGAGAATATCAGGAGATAGATGCTCCATTTATGTCGTCATATCTTTCGTTCCAAGCATCCCGATGTCTTCATATGTAATGATCCTTTGCTGCTACTACTGTCTTAGTGTATGTATGTTACCTGCAGGAAACTGAAACATCATGCACCTATTTATGGTTCCATCACCCAAATTGCTGAAATGTGGTCGATTGTGTTATTTCAGAATTTTGTTATACTTGCTTTTATGTATGTACTATGTAGTCTTGTTCTTGAAGGAAAAATCGATGTGGGATATGGCAGACGGGTGGCATCTTCCTTTGTCTCTGAAAGTGTAGGTAAAAGACCTATATTGTTTGCAAGATTATTACGCAAAATCTGAGAATAGCTTACCAAGTACTAGAACGTTTCAATCTGAAAGATTATGTTTTAGTTTGCATTGTTTTGGTCTCTGTTAGGTGAAGTCTGTAATTATTTGGTCTATGAAAGAGCATCCAAAACAGCTACGATTTGATATGCAAAGTGCTGGGCAAAGTCTTAGGAATTATTTCATTGTCGTGAACTAGAGTTTACTTTCATTTCCCCGGCTTGCTGTATATCTTCACAGCGTAGAGTAGTTCGATCCTGTGTACCACACACAGAGTGTTCTATCTAAATTCTGACGGTTCAGGTGTACATATAAACTGCTGAAATACAATTGCGGTTGAAGGCATATTGCAAGCAAAGGAACTGCTCAGAGACAGTACCTCACAACCAAGAGCAGCAGTGGCGGAGCCACCTCCCGGCGACCCCGGGCAGCTGCCCGGGCTAGCCCAAAGAATTACTACTAAGCACTAGTGATAATCTATGGTTAGAAGAATTATTTCTTAGGGCAGGTGGCAGCTCACTCTGTAACAGTTCAGTCATGCCCGGGCTACATTTATGGGCTGGCTCCGCCACTGAAGAGCAGCCACATGATGGCCGCAGGTGTCACACCGTCGTAGGAGGCAAGGGCGCCTGCATCATGAGAAGGCATGGACAGGCATAGAGGCGCGCCGTTGACAGGAGGCAAGCCTGTTTGGGGAAGGCGCCCTCGGTCGACAAAACTTAAAAATCTCATCTTTAAACTCATGGAAGGATCTGGCATCACACACCTACCAACATAGAGTTGAACCTAACCTTGTCAATAACAAACATGAAATACGAAGACTGTTGTTGTAACATCCCTATAAGCTATAACATCTGTCGAGCAGATGGGGGTTCTCCCCCGAGCTCGTCCCTTGTCTACAATATCCCGATCGGCATGTAGCTCTCCTAGCATCGTCTCCTCCGACCTTGTTCTTGACCAACAAGGTCTCGAGCGTGTCACCTCTTTGGCTGCCGAGTCGAGCTCGCTCTAGGGACTTGCTCGTTGCAAAGTCAAAGAGCATGACGAGGCCTAAAAGTTGACAATGGAACAATATGTCGAAATGGTGGCACCCTCGTCTCTTTCCCCGTTGCGGCTCTAGAACAGTCGTCAGCCAGTCCAATTGGTGTGTTGTCGTGAATGACAAGGGGAAGTTCCGCGCCATGGCCCACTCTTCCCAACCCTTTGTACCGGTAGTGATGGATTCCAGGCCTGGGCTGCATAGGGTAATGCCCCAATCGAATTTTTTTCATAGTTATTAGATCTCATTTATAACGACGAGTGACTATTGTTGTCAACAAAGCCTGGTATAATGAGATTGTTTTGCAAGTGTCCCTTTCCCGTACTGCACATTCAAGCTTCAACAGGCAGACATCCGAAGGAAGAGGACGGCTGGTATGGGTTTCGATGTGAATCCATTTTTGTTGGTTGTATTGTTTCTCTTGTTGTCTTTCCATTGTACTAGCTATACTTCTTTTTTTGATATTTATCACATATTTTATCCCTAAAAAAAAGACCTTTGCATGTCTTTTCTAAAAAGAAGATGGCTACAACCGCTCCTTATACAAAAAAAAGGCATGCCTACAACCACTGAAGTCCAACCTAAAAAAAACCCTGCAACCAGCAGTGTCACACATGATCATATGGTGATGCATGATATCCTATCGGTGTCCCGCGACGCCGCCGCCGCGTAGATTCGATCCCCAAGCTCCTCCTCATCCTTGTCTCATGGCCTCCTCGGCTTCCTCCTCCATCTCCCCAGCAGCTCTCCCAGCCACCACTCCACCTCCACCCCCCGCTCCCTGCCCCCCTCCCGATCTAGATCCAGATCCCTCGCTTGCTGCCGCTGTTGGAGGGCTGGAGGCTCCCGTCCCTTGCTCCCTGGGGTGCTCTGAGCTCCTGCTGCCACCTTCTCCACCTCGCCTTCCCGCGAACTCTACGCCAAAGTTGGTTGCCGAGGCACTTGTGGCGTCTTCCGAGTAGCCTTGGGTGGAGGTTGGGGGACAGCGTCGTTCGCGGATGGAGAAGGCACCTGCTCCGTCTCCCAGGAAAGGGGTCGGTGTCTCCCTCGCCTTCAAGAGGAGAACGTATGGCCGCTGCTTCCGTTGCCTCGCGTCGGAGCACTTTGTGGCTGACTGCCGCGACCCTATAAGGTGCCTGGGTTGTGGCATCTCCGGCCACCGCGAGCGGGAGTGCCCGACGCGCCTTCCGGCCAAACAAGCTTCAACCCGCCACTCCCCCTCGCCTGCGGCCTTTCCACGTCGGTCACCGGATGCGCCACCCTGCCACGAACCTCCGCCATATCCGCCACATCGCTCATGGGCCTCCGTTGCTGCCTCTTCGGCTGTGCTCGTTCAGGAGGCGCCTTGTAGCAACTCCGGCTCCCCCTGCTCAGGTCTTGCCGACCTCGTCAAGTCTTCCATTGCTGCTGAATTAGGGCTGCTGCAACCCCACTTTGCAGCTCAGATCGAGGCCCTGCGCACCGAGGTGCAAGCACTGGCTGCCACTCGTACAGAGGAGGTCATTCAGCCTCTCCGCGACATGGCGTTCGCTCTGCAGGGTTGGGCGGTTCAGGTTTCGAGCCTCTTAGAGCGGCTGGAGGCTATCAGTGGCAGTGTTGTTTCTTCGCCGGCCATCAATGGGTCTCCTGAGGTGCGAGAGGATGGGACTTTGAGGATCGGTGGGGGACCTTTCTCTTCCTCGGCGCCGATGGATCCGCCTCCCCCCTGGTGTGAGCATGAGGAACCGGCACCTCTCGTTGTTGCTTGTGCTAAGGGTGTCAGTGAGACTAGTGTGGCTGGTTGCTCGTCCGAGGTACTGGCTACTATGGCGCTTCCTGCAGATGTTCTTCCTACTTTGGATGTAGTTTTGCACAAGATGATGATTCAACACGAGGAGGAGCAAGGAACGGTTGAGGAGATAGTCAAAGTGAGTAAGGACATGGAGCAGATTGAGGTGGTTTTGCCCACTGGCTTGGCTGCAGAGGTGCCTCCCTTGGTATCCTCTCCAGTGATGCTTTCTTCAGGGGGCACTACCAATATGATGTCTTGGGTGTCCGAGGAGCTACTTGGTAACATTGGCATGCCTCAAGGTCCGGGTTCAACCACCTTGTCGGATGAGTTCCTAAGTAGTTTCAGTTGCACAGCGCCGCGGTCCTTGCTCGAAGCACCGATTCATGTGCAGATTGAAGGGGCATCTACTTGTCCCGAGAGGCGTAGTGGACGTTTGGATAAGAAGAACAAAAGTTGCAACATCCCGACTGCCAAGCATGCTGAATATAGGTTGGCGGAGGCTTTTGGGGAGCTACCGAAGGGAACGACATCTAAGAAAGTCACCGAGGAGGATGTGCAAGAGAAGATGAAGACTTATTTGCAGATGTACAAGAAACCACTCACGTCGACGGCGATCCAGGCAATTCGTGCCTTGGTGGAGGTTAATGTGTGATAGCATTTTTCTGAAGATTAGGCGTGAGTGCACATCTGGTTGCAGGCGTGTTCTTGAGGTTGCAGAGATTGATTTGGCTGGGTATGTTGTGTTGTCGATGGTCTTGGGCCTAGGCACTCTTGTATCCGGATCGGACGATGTTCCTTGAGTGCTAGTCGGGTGTGTGTGGTCTTCGCCGGTTTTCCTTGATTAACCGTGCCATGTACGGTTTTTGGGTCCGGTTTCCCTTATTAACTGGACCAATTCTCCTCTTCTTAATACAATGCGGGAGCTCCCCGCCCTCTGACGAGGTTCCGTCAAAAAAAGCAGTGTCACACATCTTCATGCTAGCTAGTACAAGTTTGGAATCGTGCCATGCAAGGTTTAGCTAAGAATGTTGAGTCATTTTTATTTATATCAATGTTTAGTCATTTTTCTAGATCAATGTTGAGTCAAATTTTTAGATCAATGTTGAGTCATTTTAAGTGACTTGCATGTCACCGTATGGAAGCATGTTTGTATTTCTTTATAATATAGAAGATGGGCCAATTTTTATTCCGTAAAAGGGATGTTTTTATGTTATCTTTCACGTGTTATAAACCGGTACGTATTCCAAATCCAATAATGTCTTGCTCCTTTGCTCGTGCACGAAGCGTTCAACTTCGCAGAACCCAAAAAACTTTGCAGAACCCTTTTTACGTCGGCGGCCATGGACGATCTGGAGGCTTCCGTATCCGTATCCGAGAAGAGGAGGCGAGACGAGCCGGGGCATACGGCGTCGGCGATCATGGATCTTGGCGACCATGCGTGCGTCGACCTCATCAGCGCGCTCCCTGACGAAATCCTGGGCAGCATCATCTCCCTTATCCCCGTCAAGGAAGCCACGCGGACAACCGTTCTCTCCTCCCGATGGCGCCACCTCTGGCGCTCCGCGCCCCTCAACCTTGCCGTCGACAAGGACCTCTCCAGGAAGGAAAGCGAGTGGATTTCCATCGTCTCTATGATCCTGGCCGCGCACCCTGGCCCCGCCCGCCGCCTCTCCCTCCACAACCCTCTCAAGATCGACATCAGCCGTGACCTCTACGCCAAGTTCGATGGCTGGTTCCGGTCCCCCGCCCTCGACGGCCTCGAGGAGCTCGATTACTGCTGGAGCGACAAGCCAACACGCACGCTGCCGCTGCCGCTGCCCGCCCTCCGCTTCGCGTCCTCGCTGCGCATCGCCATCATCGGCGGCTGCGATTTCCCCGAGATTAACGCTGCTTCGGCGCTTAGTTTCCCTCGGCTGAAGCATCTCAAACTCTACGAAATCTACATCTCCGAAGGAACCCTGCACCACCTGCTCGCCGGCTGTACTGTGCTTGAGGGCCTCGAGCTTCGCAGGATCAGTGGGCTCAGCAGCATCCGGATCGTCTCGCCGACTCTACGAAGTATTGGCGTATGCGTATCTACTTTTAACCAATATGATGAAGCGCTTCTTTTCCGAGAACTTGTCATTGATGCACCTTGCCTTGAAAGATTAATGCAAGCCGGTTGGTATGGCCCAAGGACAATCAGGGTCATCATGGCGCCCAAACTGACCGTATTGGGCTATCTGTCTAAAACAATATCCGAACTTGTGATTGGAACCATAATTATTAAGGTATAACAAGTCTTGTTCGTCCTGAGACTTGCATGATGCATTTGTGCATTTACAATTTGTGTCACGGTCGGTTCTTTTTTGATGTGTATGCGTGTGTATTGGTTTATTTTTCAGGAAATGATCCCCATCAGGCTCACCGAGGTGATGCGTACAGTGAAGGTCTTGGCTCTAGAATCTATCGGCCCCAATTTGGATTCAGTTGTTGGATTACTTAGATGCTTTCCCTGCATAGAGAAGCTATACGTCCAGGTGAGAATCATGCTTACGAAATGTTAACCACTTTAGCAAAGGTGTAAGATTGCATGGAATTAAAACCTGTCCAAAGTGTTTTAACTTTGACCGATCAGATATCTCTTGATATGCATAGTTTGGACATTCAGAAATAATATATGCTTATATGCATTACTTTTGATCATCATATGATGCCTTGTTTAGGAAACTTTCAAGTTAAAAAGACACATATTTCAAGTTAAGAAACACGTGTTAGAGTTTTATATCATTCAATAATGTGAATTCATACATCATGCATGCAACTAACCTATATTGCTCACTACTTAAGTGGATAATATACCTAATTTGTTCTTCTTCTGCAGTCATGTTTCAGGAATGATATGAAAAATGTGCGGCAATATGACACATTCGATCCTATCGAATGCCTTGATCTCCATCTCAAAGCAGTAGTATTGAACGCATATGAAGGGAAGACACCCGATGTTACCTTTGCCAAGTTTTTTGTTTTGAATGCAAAGGTGCTCAAGGTAATGAAATTTGGTGCCTATGGTACCTGGAACAACAAATGGATGGCTGATCAACAAAGGCTCCTACACCTAGACAATAGAGCTTCTAGAGATGCTCGATTTGATTTTGAACAGTATACTGGTTCGCGCAGGTTTTTCTATAACAAGCACAAGCATGATATGTGGATGGCTGATCCCTTCGATAGCTCACTATGTAAATGTTGTTGACCCGCTTGATGCCCTTTCGAGAGATATATGTTTCTGAATTAAGTCATCTCTTTTGTTCCAACCATTCTAATGTGTTTCTATGTAATGAGCTTCTGCTTGCAGAACTTTTGCTACCTTCAGGCATATGCTATTTTGAAACTGAAAGAGCAACTTCTTCTAGTAAGTTGCGGTGTTGTGTCAGCATATTTGTTTGGAAGTGTATATGAAAGAGCTATGTATTTGTTTGCCCAAATGTTGGGCAAAATATGGGAATTACTAGCTTAACATTGAGTGTGGCTGAATAAATACTGAAAACCTCTGTCGAAATGAGAACACCAGAAACTATGGTCTGAAGATAGTCAGACAGAGATTTGTGGATTCTTATCTTACCCACATCAACTCAAAAGAATCATGGATGACTCTGAGAGGGGCGCTGTCGCCAATCAGCGACTTCAACCGTGGCACTAGCCTTACGACGAATCCAGTTGTCTGCCAGGACACAGTTAACACCAAATTCAGTCAAAACTTCAGAACAATTTCAGCAGTCATGTAGGCCGTTTGAATGATAGAATGCTGCAGTTAGTTATGCAGAGACGTACTGCAGACATGGTCGGCGAGCTGGTGCATGGCTTCCTTTGGGTTGTCGGTGACGTCGCTATCGCAAAACAGGAGTAGAGCATCCTGCATTTGACTCCAAAGTCTGTTTCTCTGTACTCTGAAGATGCCAACAACACCCAACCAACCATCCAACACAAATATGGACGATCAGAACAATTACAATCTGATTATCCCCATTGTGCTCGTTGTCGGGTCTAGCTAGCTGACGCCGAGAGGGCTGCATCCTCATCGCTGCACCTGGCAGCTCCGTTGCTAGCCTTTAATCTCTCAAGATACTCCTCGTCGCTGTCAGTCGGGCACTAGACGCTCTTGGGCTGCATCCTGTGGTACAGCTTGCCGGATTTCTGCATCAGGCTGACAGGCTGTACGTGTACGTGGATATGAACAGGCCCACAAGCTGCATGCAGGCAGGCGCAGAGTGAAACTACAAAGTCTGAACTCTCTTTTGGTGTCAGAGAAAACGTAACCAGTAGTGGCGGATTCTACTCTTACAACGATGGGCAATGAGTATAGGAGAGGGCGCGCGTGCCGCACCGGCTCCGATCATTCGTAAACGGGTCGCCCTCTTTGTCGCAGACGGCCGAGACGGTGATCAGCGGAAAGTAGAGATTCCTTGCGATTTTTAGTCGCGTCATCAAATTATAAGTAGTTTGTGGCAACTGGCAACTCAAAGTCTGAAGCTGTGTGTACCCGATGAGCAGAAGGCGATGATGAGGCCCCTGGAAATGCCGCGGGGGTTTCAGGAACTTGCATGCTATCCAGGCAAGAACCTGATTGCTATTTTCACTAGCACGAACCACCTGTATGATGGACTGATGAGTGATACTATTAGAAAGGTACTCCCTCCGTCTAGATGTGTAAGTCATCTTACGTTGTGCACCGCGATCAAGGCGGAGAAAAAACAAGAAAACTTAATATTTTTTTGCTAATTAATAGCATTACATGCAATGAACTAACTAATGCATGTCATGTTTGGTAGTCTCAAGTCATTGAAACCATGCAGGGCTCACATTTCTTATTGGTTGATATGTCATAAAACAAGAAACAAGAAGGGAGTTAATGTATCGTGTCTAAGTGTTTTGGGATTATTTTGTTTTCGTAAAATGACTTGCACACCTAGATGAAGGGAGTAATAAGTTTCTTCCGACTTGGATATCTGCATGGATTGCTCTGCCATGCATCGTCCGGAACTCTGGAACCAGACCATGCTACGTAGTCGCCACTCACCAGGAGCCCAGGAGGCAACGTTGGTCAGCGTGACCATCTTGGTGAGGCTCACGAACACCAGACGAAGGGGTTATGAAGACAGTGAAAACAACGTGTCAGACTCAGACGTGAAATCAATTCAAGTTGGATCAGCCAGTGTGTAACGCCCCTGATGCAACTTGCCATATTTATACTCCGACTCTTGCCTTTTCTGGAGATGCGATATGAGATTCCTTCGTGGTTGAGTTTTGTCTTTGTTTTGCATTTTGTTAATGTCATGCATTTCATATCATGTCATCGTGTGTATCGTTTTTGCATACGTGTTCATTTCATGCATCCGAGCATTTTACCCATTGTCCGTTTTGCAATCCGACACTCCTACGTCCTCCGGCGCCCCTCCGTTTTGCAATCGACATTTTTTGTCTCTTTTCGTGTGCGGGTGTTAAACTTTCTCGGAATGGACCGAGATTTGCCAAGCGGCCTTGATACACCACCGGTAGACCGTCTGTCAAGTTTCGTGCCATTTGGAGTCCGTTTGATACTCCAACGGTTAACCGGGGAACCGTAAAGGCCTCGTGTGTGTTGCAGCCCAACACCCCTTCAAAGTGGCCCAATAACCCATCCAAAACACCTCCATCCTCTCGGTCGTTCGATCACGATCGCGTGGACGAATACCGCTCCCCATTTGGACTCTCCTAGCTCTCTCTACCTATAAATATGTGCCCCCCCAGGATTCGCGGATGAAACCCTAAGAAATAGCCCCCGCCGCCGCCGGACATTTTTTCCACCGCCGCCGGACGCGTACGCCTTCGCCGCCTGCGCCAATCATCAAGCGACACGTGGCGCCGCGCCCACATCGCCGCGCCTCCCCGCCGCCAGGCCCGCCGGGGCCCACCCGCCCTGGGTCGCGCCCCGCGCCGTCCGCAGCTCGCGCCCTACCGCTCCACCGCCCGCGCCTCGCCCGCGAGCGCGCGGCTCCGCTCGCCGCCGTTCGACCGCCGTCCACCGCTTCCCCGGCCCGGTCGCCGCCGCCCTGCGCCCTCCGTCACGCCCGCACCTCGCCTGCCCCGCCGCCGAGCGCGCGGTCGCCGCTCCGGTCGCCCGCCGCCGCGCCGCGCCGGATCCGGCCGGATCCGGCCGGATCTCGCCGCCCCGACCAGCCGGCGTCCTCTCCGACCGTCTTCTCCACCAACTCCGGCAAGTCTCCGGCATGCCTCGGTTTCTGTGCGAGGAACCCTAGATCCATTTCGGAGGGGTATAATTTCTCTAAGTCTTTCTGGGATACATTCTATGCCCCTGTTCGTGATGCCATAACTTCTCATCCGTAGCTTCATTTCGTGCGTGTGATAGATAAAAATGTTCATTGTGATGTTCTCTTCATTTTGTTCCATTGTGACATGCTTGTTTGAGTCCATCTTGATGCCCAAATGACTGTTGCAAGGGTGCTATAAAATGTTAGTTCCTGATTCTTAGCAGATTATGAGCATTTGTCATTATTGCTACATTTATTGTGTGCTGCATATGGGCATAAGCTCTACATGTATTTTGGACTATGACATGCCATCTTTACAGGGGTGTATGCCATGTATTTTTGTGATCAATGTGGTGACTAGCACAAGCATGCAAAGTAGCTCTTGTGATATTGCTGATTTCAGGGATTTAGAATTTCACTAAGTCATTTCCCTGCTGCTATTTTTATGCCATCCATGCCCCTGTTTGCATTTATGGAGTGCCCTAGCATGACTCAATCTTACTCTACTTTTGCTATAAAATGTTCCTGGCAGATTGTTTACGTGTTACTCAACTTTGCCAAGGTTGTTGTAGTTGATCCATGCATGCTATGAGTTTGTTCTTGCTTTGGTTAGCTTCATGATCATGTCTTCTTGTTGGTAGTATGCTCAGCTTGTCATGAAATGTCTTGTGGTGAGTGAATCGAGCTCGCAAAGAGGCCTTCGTAATTCTGTTTATGCCATGCCCAGTTTTCTGCTAAGTCTGAATCTGTTAACGAAACTTTCTATGTTTACATGGGTGCCATCATATCTTCTGATCCTTTTGGGCTTATGGTCAGTAAGGGACTTTTGTTCTATGCTTTGAGTAGATTCATGCCATGCCTTGTATTGCTATGTTCTGTTCCTGTAGCATGTTGTTATCTTGCTCTAAACATTGCTTCCTGATATTAATTCCTGACATGTTAGTATTTTCAATAAGTCTGTGAAGCTGATATTTTTTGCATTTTTGTCATGCTTGTTTGAACCTGCTCTTGTGTGTTTTAGCCGTAGCTAAGTGTTCATCTTTTGTCAAGCATCTTGAGTAGATCACTGCCATGTGCTTTGTTGCTATGTTGGGGTGCAGTAGCTTAGTTTATCGTTGCTTTCTAGATGGCATCGTGCTGTTAATCGCAGGATTGTGCCATTCTTGTTTTGCTTGCCATTTGCAAACCGTGCATCCGATTTCGGTGATCTTTATATCAATTTCGACCTAAATCAACTCATCTTTCCAGCGGCATACTTGGTTTGCCAAGTTGAGGCCTGTTTCAACCTTTTCCTTTCGGAGCACGCATATGCATTGCATATCACATCCCGCATGTCATGTCATGTTTTGCATCATGTTGCTGGCGCATTGCACTGTGATTGATTGTGATTTCCTTTGCTTGTGTTCTTGCCTATGGTAGAGCCGGGAGACGAGTTCGTGATCGAGGAACCCGTTGAGTACGCTTATGAGGATCAAGCTTACGTCAACTCGGAGAACTTTGCAGGCAAGATGACCATACCCTCGAAATCACTTCTATGTTTGCTTGCTAGTTGCTTGCTCTATTGCAATGCCGCGATACCTACCACTTGCTATATCATGCCTCCCATATTGCCATGCCAAACCTCTAACCTACCTTGTCCTAGCAAACCGTTGTTTGGCTATGTTACCGCTTTGCTCAGCCCCTCTTATAGCGTTGTTAGTTGCAGGTGAAGATGAAGTTTGTTCCTTGGTGGAACATGGATATTGTTGGGATATCATCATTATATCTTGTTTACTTTAATGCATCTATATACTTGGTAAAGGGTGGAAGGCTCGGCCTTATGCCTGGTGTTTTGTTTCACCCTTGCCGCCCTAGTTTCCGTCATACCGGTGTTATGTTCCTTGATTTTGCGTTCCTTACGCGGTTGGGTGTTATGGGAACCCCTTGACAGTTCGCTTTGAATAAAACTCCTCCAGCAAGGCCCAACCTTGGTTTTACCATTTGCCTACCTACCACCATATACCTTCCCTTGGGTTCTGCAGACTCAAGGGTCATCTTATTTTAAACCCCCCTGGGCCAGTGCTCCTCTGAGTGTTGGTCCGAACCGAGCCGCCTGCGGGGCCACCTCGGGGAAACTTGAGGTTTGGTTTTACTCGTAGCATGTGTAACGCCCCAAGACCGATGTGCCAGGTGTCGTCCAGTTATTCGCTATTGTTGCCATGTGATTCGCTTGCGTGTTGCATCTTGTCATGTCATCATGTGCATTGCATCATCATGTTTTCAAAACTTGCATCCGTCCGGGTTCCCACAGTTCTCTCTATTGTCCGTTCTGAGCCCAGACACACTTGCACGCGCCCGCGGCATGTCCGAAATAGTATTTTATAAGTGGCTGGAAAATGTTCTCGGAATGGGATGAGAGTTGACGTGTGGTCTTATTATAGTGTAGATAGACCGCCTGTCAAGTTTCATCGCATTCGGAGCTCGTTTGATAGCCCAACCGTTATATATATAGCGGCACCGTTGCCGGTATTTTCGTCGGACGTTTTCGGTCTTCGGAAACCCGTGGCTGCAGTTCTTTTCTCTCCTCTCAGTCCAACCCTCCTACACAGCCCGAGTCCAGCCCACTAAACCCCCCTCCGACCGGAACCGTTCGATTACGATCGAAGGGCTCCGAAACCCCCCTAACCCTAGCCCCTTCTCTCTCTATATATACACCTTCCCTAGCCCATTTTTGGACAAATCTAGCCTAAACCTACCCCCTACCTCTAGCCAGCCGCAATCCCCACCTCCTCCTTGAATTCCGTGCCCCCAATCATCTCCCAACCGCCTCCCACCTTCTTCTCCTCGTTTTCCGGCGAGCCCCAACCCTCCTCCACCACTTGGCAGCGAGCCACAGGCTGCGCCGTCACCGGAAACCACCGTCCTGCCAATCCCCGCCTTCCACGTCGCCTCCGCGCGCCCGCCAGCCAGTCCCGCGCTGCCATGTGGCTTCGCCATGTCGCCCTAGCCGCTCCCAGCCGCGCGTACCCTCCAGGACCCAGATCGGGCCCTGGGAAGCCCATCGGGTCCCGAAACTCCGCCGCCTCGTGCCTGAGGACGCTCGTCCCCGAGCTCCCGCTCGACCCGGAAGCCGGTCGCGCTCACCGCCGCTGCCTCCGGCGACCAGTCCTCCGGATCCGCCGCCGCCAACCCCAGGTCGCTCCGCGCCACTCTCCTTCCTACATCTCAGGGTCCTCGCCTCTCTAATCTCTCTGTCTCTCATCTTGCACCTGCCATCCCAAGGGAGGCCGCCATGGACGAGCTCCACTTTGCTGTTTTCTGCGTCCCCGAGTGCCGCCGGCCACCTCCGTCACTGGATCTGGGATCCCCTTCGCCGGATCCATCCATTCCTGACCTCGCCGGAGCTCTTCCCCGCCGCGCCATCGTTCCACATAGCCGGCAGCAGCCGCCGAGCCATACTCCTGCCTCTTCTTCGAGCAGAGGAGGACGAGCGCCGCACGTGGGTTGCGCCTGGGCCGCCTCTGGACGCAGCACCTGCCCGGCCTCCTCCTCCAGTTGGGCCTTGGCCCATGGGTGAGTCCCAGCACCCCTCCTTTTTTTCCTACCGCTGACCAACTTGCTTCAGTTTCGACCCATTGGTATTTTTTTCCAGTGCGGCGATTTTCCTTTTATTCTAGCGAATTACAGTTTTATAGAAACCCCCCTGTTGTTCATGCATATTTTATCTCACAAACCGTGCATCGGATTAAAACAAACTTAATATGAGACTTGCTCAGAATTTTGTCTAGTTTCATAATATGCCATTTTCATCCATGTTTAAAATGTTAAAAATGCTGTTTGATTAAATTTGCTCCTATGTCATGTTAAAATGCTTTAATTCATAACTAAATAACCGTAGCTCGGATTTAAACAAACTTTATATGTAAATGGGGTAGAAAAATGCCTAGTTTAACATGGTGGCATCACTTTGCATGTTTAACAACTATAAAATATGGTTTAGGGCAGAACAGTACCAAATCTATAATATGCTCATGAGGAGTTTCCGGATTTGTTGTTCGATGTTCCGGCCTCATTTAAACTTGCCTAGATAGGTAGTTTTATTGTGCTTCACCCTCTTGCCATGTTAATAAACATTTAATCTTGTTGGGTACATAAAACAAGATCGAACTAAATAAGTCATGTGGTGTTTTCTTCAATATGCAACTCCGTTGCATATTGAGCTCCACTTAATTTGTAGAGTTGCTTGTGCACTTTGCCATGCCATGCTTCATTAAACCGGACATGCATCATACTCGATTGGCATCATGCCATGTTGATGTGTTGGTTGTTTACTATGTTGTGTGCTTCTTTCCGGTGTTTGCTTCTTCGGGTTGGTTCCGGTAACGTTGCGTTTGTGAGGACCCGTTCGTCTACGTCCGTTTGTCTTCTTCATGGACTCGTTCTTCTTCCTTGCGGGATTTCAGGCAAGATGACCATACCCTCGAAATCACTTCTATCTTTGCTTGCTAGTTGCTCGCTCTTTTGCTATGCCTATGCTGCGATACCTACCACTTGCTTTTCATGCCTCCCATATTGTTGAACCAAGCCTCTAACCCACCTTGTCCTAGCAATCCGTTGTTTGGCTATGTTACCACTTTGCTCAGCCCCTCTTTTAACGTTGTTAGTTGCAGGTGAAGATTGAAGTTTGTTCCTCATTGGAACATGGAGATGTTGTTCCTTGTTGGAACATGTTTACTTGTTGGGATATCACAATATATCTTATTTCATTAATGCATCTATATACTTGGTAAAGGGTGGAAGGCTCGGCCTTATGCCTGGTGTTTTTTTCCACTCTTGCCGCCCTAGTTTCCGTCATATCGGTGTTATGTTGCCGGATTTTGCGTTCCTTACGCGGTTGGGTTATAATGGGAACCCCTTGACAGTTCGCTTTGAATAAAACTCCTCCAGCAGGGCCCAACCTTGGTTTTACCATTCGCCACCTAGCCTTTTTCCCTTGGGAGTCGCGCATCCCGAGGGTCATCTTTATTTTAACCCCCCCGGGCCAGTGCTTGTCTAAGTGTTGGTCCCAAATGGGCAGCCTGCGGGGCCACCTCGAGGAAACTTGAGGGCTGGTTTTACTCGTAGCTTGACCTATCCGGTGTTGCCCTAAGAACGAGATATGTGCAACTCCCATCAGGATGTCGGCGCATCGGGCGGCTTTGCTGGATTTGTTTTACCATTGTCGAGGATGTCTTGAAGAACCGGGATACCGAGTCTGATCGGAATGTGTCGGGAGGAGGTCTATTCCTTCGTTGACCGTGAGAGCTTGTCATGGGCTAAGTTGGGACACCCCTGCAGGGATTTGAACTTTTGAAAGCCGTGCCCGCGGTTATGGGCAGATGGGAATTTGTTAACGTCCGGTTGTAGAAAACCTGAAGTTGACCTTAATTAAAATGCATCAACCGCGTGTGTAACCGTGATGGTCTCTTCTCGGCGGAGTCCGGGAAGCGAACACGGTGTTGGAGTTATGCTTGACGTAGGTTGTTTTAGGATCACTTCTTGATCATAGTTTCTTGACCGTGCTTTGCCTTCTCTTCTCGCTCTCTTTTGCGTATGTTAGCCACCATATATGCTAGTCGCTTGCTGCAGCTCCATCTCATACCTTTTCCTTACCCATAAGCTTAAATAGTCTTGATCGCGAGGGTGCGAGATTGCTGAGTCCCTGTGGCTCACAGATACTTCCAAAACCAGCTTGTAGGTGCCGTTGAACCGTGCAGGTGACGCAACCAAGCTCAGGAGGAGCTCGATGAAGATCTTGTCCTTTGTGTTGTCCCTTTTCCAGTTGATCAGTAGTGGAGCCCAGTTGGGGTCGATCGGGGACCGTGTCGCATTTGGGGTTCTTCTTTTATTTTGGTTCCGTAGTCGGACCTTGTTTGTATCTGGATGATGTAATGTTTTATTCATGTATTGTGTGAAGTGGTGATTGTAAGCCAACTATGTATCTCTTTTCCCTTATGTATTACATGGGTTTGTGTGAAGATTACCTCACTTGCGACATTGCTTTCAATGCGGTTATGCCTCTAAGTCGTGCTTCGACACGTGGGAGCCGCATCGAGGGCGTTATAAGTTGGTAATCAGAGCCTTCCCCGACCTTAGGAGCCCCATTGCTTGATCGTTTTTAGCAGCCGAGTTGTGTCTAGAAAAAAATGTTTTGAATCATTTAGGAATTATATATCAGAGAGTTTAGGAATTCTTTTTTACTTCCCAGTCTCCTCATCGCTCTGGTAAGGCATCCTGACGTAGAGTTTTGACTCTTCTCTTCTCAAATTTCACTAAATTTTTTTTAGGATCACGCGGGTATCTTGGAATCGTTCCGATGGTTTTATGATGAGAACATTGTCTTGGTGCCTCCTGTCAGGGGTTTTGTGGAAGTGTCCCGGGGAGTTGAGCTCTGAGGTGTTGTCGTCAAATTTATCGTTGCAGTTCTGGTATACCTGAGTTTAGTACGCCAACATCGAAAATCTCTTTTATGCAGTTCGTTGGTGAGATAACCTCGACGCCACCCAGTACTGGGGCGGGAGTTCGGGAGTATCGCCATAACTTGTATAACGGATGCTTTTCGAAGGTTGAGGTAGATGATTTCCGAAGTTTTCTTGGTTATGTGTTGAAGGATGGATACAGCTGGATGTAGGATTTGCTAGTTTGGGTGAGATATTATGCTTCCCCTGTATCCCCAACACCTGATTGCATAACCGGAAAGTTTCGGGAGTTTCATAGGTGGGAATTCAAGTAGCTCTTTGGATATCTTTCCGACAGATGTATGATATGAAATTGGGGTTCGACGTCTAGTGGTCCGCCTATTCACGGTCAGTTTTACAGTGGTCTCGTTGTGTCTTAAAGAGTCCTTGGCTATGCCGACTCGGGGACGCTTCGTATGTCATGTGCACTGCCTTGTACATGATGGTGATGTACGATCGAGCCTGTGTAGGCCCCACCACGAAAACTTCGGACGAAATCTCTATCATATGTTTGTTCCGGCTTATTCTGCAAGCCAATCCTTTGTTTTGTTTTGTTTTGAGTTGTGGTATTCGAGTTGCTTCGAAGTCAAATGTTGATTCCATCCCTTGTCTAAGTGGTGTTCTCATATTCCTATGTGAATACTAATCCTTTGTGATCATCGAGATTGTCTTGCCAATCCTTTTCAACCGGTGTGTCTCTCGTCAAACGGATCCGTTCATTTTCAACATCCGCAAGATTCAATCTCAGCTTTCTCAACGGTGTTCGTTTCATACCTCTCCAAGTTGCCTTTGTTTTTCCCGCCCACCCACCCTTTTTCTTCAAGGAACCGGATTTATTATTCAAGTATCATTTTATTGTTGTAAAGCCTCTCCATTCCTTTTCCGTTAATGTTCTTATCCGGTGATTCTCATGAAGATTCTAACGGAGCTTCAAGTTCGTCACTCTTCACTCCTTTTCTTCTCCGGTGGATTCAATTCAAACTTTGTGGATCATATCCCTTTTCCCTCGTTTCTAATGCTTTTCTCGTGTCGGTGCACCTCATAATCATCCACTTCTCGTTATTTAATTGCTCCGGAGTGCTCAAGATATTTCGAAGATTCATGTTACCACTCTACTTTCGTTCAAACTCTTTTGAGGATGTTATATCATTTAAGTCATTTAATTCAACCGGTGTAATCTCTCCTTCAAATTGTTCTACGGTGTTTCTTTTGAGTGGGCCCTAACCCACATGTCTTTTCCCAGGATCTTACCTGACTCTTCTTATTTTCCGGCGTTACTCTCAAATTCTTTTCCAAGTTTGACGTAAGAATGAGTTATCATCAGCCAAATGCATTCTTCTTGATCTTTCAAATTCTTTCATCGTTGGTTCAACCTTTCCATTTTTCATTCCGGAGTATCTCAACAATTTGGTGGTGTTTCTCATCGCCATTCATAGATATTGAAGACTGAAGAAGAGTTTTAACTCTATATCTTATCCGTCCTCTTAGAGATTCGTGGTTCTAATTCGAGACCATCCTTTCATAATTGTTTTGATCGTGAGAATTCTTTTCACCCATCCGAAGCATTTCTTGAGTTGTTTTCCATTTCTTTCCTCCGAAGGCCATCTTTTCAAATATTATTCATTTCAGCTGGCAGCTCACATTCTCCAAATCTTACCGGTGCATCAATCAAATATCCTGTAATCAGTTCTTGATCTCTTCGTTCTCATGTATCTAAATCCTCTCAATCTTCGTTCATTTTATAATTCTTCCCAGTGCTTCTTTATTTTTCTTCTTCATTCATTTTCAATTCTTACGGTGGTTCGCTCAAGATTCTTCTTACCTTGTTATCATATCAATTCATTTGTTGTTTTCAATCCTACCATTGGATTCGTCGAAGACGTTCTCAAGTTTATGTCATATCGCTCTTAATCCTTGGTACAAGAATAAGTAGTGTGCCAAATCCGTTGCTTGGCATCAATTTAATTGATGAAGGATAAGCATAATGTAATTCTTATTCTTGTTTCATCCAAATGATTAATTCTTATTCCGGAGGCCCTTCAAACTCTCGGTTTCATTTGTTTCATCTTCTCTTTTTGCCCGGAGTTCCAACCTCTTTCAATTATATTATCACGGAGTTCTCTATCTAAACCATTGCGAGGCTTAAATCTTATTCTTTTCATCATTCAATTATTTTGGATCATTCGTTTATTACCGGAGTTCTTCATGAAGGTTCTACATGATGGATTCATCAAGGATTTAATCGCTTCTCGAAGTTTTCATCGAGATTCTTTTCTAAGGAGCTCAAGCATTCTCATCTTGCAATCCGGAGTGCAATTCTTTCTTCCGTATCATTGGAGATGGTATTATGTCATTCTTGATAATTTGAATTCATGTTTCTTGATTCACATGTTGTCATGAATGAGATATTTCAAATCCATCAATCTCGTCATTGGAGTTATCTTGGGTTATATTTCACCTTAAGCCTTCCCTAAGGATGGTTGTTATTATGGTGCTTATAAATGATCCAAGTTCTTCATTTATCCTTTCCGGTGCGATATACTTTCTCGTCCCCTCGTTCTTATCAACCCAATTCTTTTTCCCATTAGTGGCAGAATTTCACCTCAGTTTTGAGATGTTTTCCATAAGATCATATCAAGTTTATTCTTTTCGTTGTGGATTGTTCCAACAACTCCGTGTGACCCTTCTCTTTAAGATGCTTTTCAAGCTCATTGGAGGTAGAAGATGTTGTTTTCTTCTCCGTTCTTTTGTTCCGTCGATACAACTTCTATTCTTTCGTTCCGGAGGCATTGTGTTGTTGTTCTCTTCAACCCATCTTCTTGTTTTGTCAAGATCGTGTTCTTTTCTTGGTTTATCCATTTAACCGGAGTGTTGTGTCCTCTGTTCAAGTTCTTTCTTATCAAGTCTTTCATCTCTTTTCAACCGGAGTGCTGCCCGAATTTGTTCTTCCTTGTTCCTCTTTTCTAACGGAGTGTTTTCAGCTTCGTCATCTCCGTTGTATTCTTTTCTCTAAATGGCTTAACCTTTGCAAGGTTCTTTGGTTTCACTCATTGGTCAAAGAATCAACTTAGTTTTACCTCTTCTCTTTATCTTCCGTCTTCCATCAGGTGCCATTCTAGATCTCGGGACGAGATCCTCTCGTAGTGGTGGAGTATTCTTTTCTCGAAATGGCTTAACCTTTGCAAGGTCTTCGACAAGTTCAAGGTGTTGACTACGATGAGAGTTTCTCACTCGTATCTATGCTTAAATCTGTCCGAATCATGTTAGCAATTGCCACATTTTATGAAATCTAGCAAATGGATAACAAAACTGCAATCCTTAATGGATTTCTTAAAGAAGAGTTGTATATGATGCAACTAGAAGTTTTTGTCAATCCTAAAGGTGTTAACAAAAATGCAAACTCCAGCGATCCATCTATGGACTGATGTAAGCATCTCGGAGTTGGAATATACGCTTTGATAAGTTGATCAAAGCATATAGTTTTATACAGACTTGCGGTGAAGCCTGTATTTACAAGAAAGTGAGTGGGAGCACTACAACATTTCTGATAAGTATATGTGAATGACATACTGTTGATCGGAAATAATGTAGAATTATTCTGCAAAGCATAAAGGAGTGTTTGAAAGGAGTTTTTCAAAGAAAGACCTCGGTGAAGTTGCTTACATATTGAGTATCAAGATCTATAGAGATAGATCAAGACGCTTGATAAGTTTTTCAATGAGTACATACCTTGACAAGATTTTGAAGTAGTTCAAAATGGAACAGTCAAAGAAAAAGTTTCTTACCTGTGTTACAAGGTGTGAAGTTGAGTGAGACTCAAAGCCCGACCACGGCAGAAGATAGAAAGAGAATGAAAGTCATTCCCTATGCCTCAGCCATAGGTTCTATAAAGTATGCCATGCTGTGTACCAGATCTATTGTATACCCTACACTGTGTTAAGCAAGGGAGTACAATAGTGATCTAAGAGTAGATCACTGGACATCGGTCAAAATTATCCTTAGTGGAATAAGGAAATATTTCTCAATTATGGAGGTGACAAAAAAAGTTCGTCGTAAAAAGTTACGTCGATGCAAGTTTTGACACAGACCTGGATGACTCTAAGTCTCGATCTAGATACATATTGAAAGTGGGAGCAATTAGCTAGAGTAGCTCCATGCAGAGCATTGTTGACATAAATATTTGCAAAATACTTACGGATCTGAATGTGACAGACCCGTTGACTAAAATTATCTCACAAGCAAAACATGATCACACCTTAGTACTCTTTGGGTGTTAATCATATAGCGATGTGAACTAGATTACAGACTCTAGTAAACCCTTTGGGTGTTGATCACATATCGATGTGAACTATGGGTGTTAATCACATGGTGATGTGAACTATTGCTGTTAAATCACATGGCGATGTGAACTAGATTATTGACTCTAGTGCAAGTGGGAGACTGAAGGAAATATGCCCTAGAGGCAATAATAAAGTTATTATTTATTTCCTTATATCATGATAAATGTTTATTATTCATGCTAGAATTGTATTAACCGGAAACATAATACTTTTGTGAATACATAGACAAACAAAGTGTCACTAGTATGCCTCTACTTGACTAGCTCGTTAATCGAAGATGGTTATGTTTCCTAACCATAAACAAAAGAGTTGTTATTTGATTAACGGGATCACATCATTAGGAGAATGATGTGATTGACATGACCCATTCCATTAGCTTAGCACCCGATCGTTTAGTATGTTGCTATTGCTTTCTTCATGACTTATACATGTTCCTATAACTATGAGATTATGCAAATCCCGTTTACCGGAGGAACACTTTGGGTACTACCAAACGTCACAACGTAACTGGGTGATTATAAAGGAGTACTACAGGTGTCTCCAAAGGTACATGTTGGGTTGGCATATTTCGAGATTAGGTTTTGTCACTCCGATTGTCGGAGAGGTATCTCTGGGCCCTCTCGGTAATGCACATCACTTAAGCCTTGCAAGCATTGCAACTAAATGAGTTAGTTGCGGGATGATGTATTACAGAACGAGTAAAGAGACTTGCCGGTAATGAGATTGAACTAGGTATTGGAATACCGACGATCGAATCTCGGGCAAGTAATATACCGATGACAAAGGGAACAACGTATGTTGTTATGCGGTCTGACCGATAAAGATCTTCGTAGAATATGTAGGAGCCAATATGGGCATCCAGGTCCCGCTATTGGTTATTGACTGGAGACATGTCTCGGTCATGTCTACATTGTTCTCGAACCCGTAGGGTCTGCACGCTTAAGGTTACGATGACAGTTATATTATGAGTTTATACATTTTGATGTACCGAAGGTTGTTCGGAGTCCCGGATGTGATCACGGACATGACGAGGGGTCTCGAAATGGTCGAGACATAAAGATTGATATATTGGAAGCCTATGTTTGGATATCGGAAGTGTTCCGGGTGAAATCGGGATTTTACCGGAGTACCGGGAGGTTACCGGAACCCCCCGGGAGCTAAATGGGCCATGATGGGCCTTAGTGGAAAAGAGAAGAGGCAGCCCTACATGGGCCGCGCGCCCCTCCCCTTCCTTGGTCCGAATTGGACAAGGAGAGGGGGCCGGCCCCTCTCTCTCTTTTCCCCCCTCCGCGAATCCTATTCCAACTAGGATTGGGGGGGGGGAATCCTACTCCCAGAGGGAGTAGGACTCTCCTGGCGCGCCCTATGTGGCCGGCCAGCCTCCCCCTTATTGGTCCTTTATATACTGAGGCAGAGGCACGCTAGAACACACAAGTTGAGCCACGTGATCTTTTCCTTAGCCGTGTGCGGCGCCCCCAGCCACCATAGTCCTCGATAATACTGTAGCGGAGTTTAGGCGAAGCCCTGCTGCTGTAGTGCATCAAGATCGTTACCACGCCATCGTGCTGACGGAACTCTTCCCCGACACTTTGCTGGATCAGAGTCCGGGGATCGTCATCGAGCTGAACGTGTGCTAGAACTCGGAGGTGCCGTGGTTTCGGTGCTTGATCGGTCGGATCGTGAAGACGTACAACTACATCAACCAAACGCTTCCGTTGTTGATCTACTAGGTATGTAGATCATACTCCCCCTCTCGTTGCTATGCATCACCATGATCTTGCGTGTGCGTAGGAAATTTTTTGAAATTACTACGAAACCCAACAGGGTGAGCCCCAGCGCCCCTCCTTTTTTTCCTACCGCTGACCAACTTGCTTCAGTTTCGACCCATTGGTATTTTTTTCCAGTGCGGCGATTTTCCTTTTATTCCAGCGAATTACAGTTTTATAGAAACCCCCCGTTGTTCATGCATATTTTAACTCACAAACCGTGCATCGGATTAAAACAAACTTAATATGAGACTTGCTCAGAATTTTGTCTAGTTTCATAATATGTCATTTTCATCCATGTTTAAAATGTTAAAAATGTTGTTTGATTAAATTTGCTCCTATGTCATGTTAAAATGCTTTAATTCATAACTAAATAACCGTAGCTCGGATTTAAACAAACTTTATATGTAAATGGGGTAGAAAAATGCCTAGTTTAACATGGTGGCATCACTTTGCATGTTTAACAACTATAAAATATGGTTTAGGGCAGAACAGTACCAAATCTAAAATATGCTCAAGAGGAGTTTCCGGATTTGTTGTTCGATGTTCTGGCCTCATTTAAACTTGCCTCGATAGGTAGTTTTATTGTGCTTCACCCTCTTGCCATGTTAATAAACATTTAATCTTGTTGGGTACATAAAACAAGATCGAACTAAATAAGTCATGTGGTGTTTTCTTCAATATGCAACTCCGTTGCATATTGAGCTCCACTTAATTTGTAGGGTTGCTTGTGCACTTTGCCATGCCATGCTTCATTAAACCGGACATGCATCATACTCGATTGGCATCATGCCATGTTGATGTGTTGGTTGTTTACTATGTTGTGTGCTTCTTTCCGGTGTTTGCTTCTTCGGGTTGGTTCCGGTAACGTCGCGTTTGTGAGGACTCGTTCGTCTACGTCCGTTTGTCTTCTTCATGGACTCGTTCTTCTTCCTTGCGGGATTTCAGGCAAGATGACCATACCCTCGAAATTACTTCTATCTTTGCTTGCTAGTTGCTCGCTCTTTTGCTATGCCTATGCTGCGATACCTACCACTTGCTTTTCATGCCTCCCATATTGTTGAACCAAGCCTCTAACCCACCTTGTCCTAGCAATCCGTTGTTTGGCTATGTTACCGCTTTGCTCAGCCCCTCTTTTAGCGTTGTTAGTTGCAGGTGAAGATTGAAGTTTGTTCCTCGTTGGAACATGGAGATGTTGTTCCTTGTTGGAACATGTTTACTTGTTGGGATATCATAATATATCATATTTAATTAATGCATCTATATACTTGGTAAAGGGTGGAAGGCTCGGCCTTATGCCTGGTGTTTTGTTCCACTCTTGCCGCCCTAGTTTCCGTCATATCGGTGTTATGTTCCCGGATTTTGCGTTCCTTACGCGGTTGGGTTATAATGGGAACCCCTTGACAGTTCGCTTTGAATAAAACTCCTCCAGCAAGGCCCAACCTTGGTTTTACCATTCACCACCTAGCCTTTTTCCGTTGGGAGTCGCGCATCCCGAGGGTCATCTTTATTTTACCCCCCCGGGCCAGTGCTTGTCTAAGTGTTTGTCCGAAATGGGCAGCCTGCGGGGCCACCTCGGGGAAACTTGAGGGATGGTTTTACTCGTAGCTTGACCTATCTGGTGTTGCCCTGAGAACGAGATATGTGCAGCTCCCATCAGGATGTCGTCGCATCGGGCGGCTTTGCTGGATTTGTTTTACCATTGTCGAGGATGTCTTGAAGAACCGGGATACTAAGTCTGATCGGAATGTCTCGGGAGGAGGTCTATTCCTTCGTTGACCGTGAGAGCTTGTCATGGGCTAAGTTGGGACACCCCTGCAGGGATTTGAGCTTTCGAAAGCCGTGCCCGCGGTTATGGGCAGATGGGAATTTGTTAACGTCCGGTTGTAGAAAACCTGAAGTTGACCTTAATTAAAATGCATCAACCGCGTGTGTAACCGTGATGGTCTCTTCTCGGCGGAGTCCGGGAAGCGAACACGGTGTTGGAGTTATGCTTGACGTAGGTTGTTTTAGGATCACTTCTTGATCATAGTTTCTCGACCGTGCGTTGCCTTCTCTTCTCGCTCTCTTTTGCGTATGTTAGCCACCATATATGCTAGTCGCTTGCTGCAGCTCCATCTCATACCTTTTCCTTACCCATAAGCTTAAATAGTCTTGATCGCGAGGGTGCGAGATTGCTGAGTCCCTGTGGCTCACAGATACTTCCAAAACCAACTTGCAGGTGCCATTGAACCGTGCAGGTGACGCAACCAAGCTCAGGAGGAGCTCGATGAAGATCTTGTCCTTTGTGTTGTCCCTTTTCCAGTTGATCAGTAGTGGAGCCCAGTTGGAGTCGATCGGGGACCGTGTCGCATTTGGGGTTCTTCTTTTATTTTGGTTCCGCAGTCGGACCTTGTTTGTATCTGGATGATGTAATGTTTTATTCATGTATTGTGTGAAGTGGCGATTGTAAGCCAACTATGTATCTCTTTTCCCTTATGTATTACATGGGTTTGTGTGAAGATTACCTCACTTGCGACATTGCTTTCAATGCGGTTATGCCTCTAAGTCGTGCTTCGACACGTGGGAGATATAGCCGCATCGAGGGCGTTACAGCATGTCTCATCCGGTGTTGCCCTGAGAACGAGATACGTGCGACTCCTATCGGGATTTGTCGGCACACCGGGTGGCTTTGCTGGTCTTGTTTTACCATTGTCGAAATGTCTTGTAACCGGGATTCCGAGTCTGATCAGGTCTTTCTGGGAGAAGGAATGTCCTTCGTTGACCGTGAGAGCTTGTGATGGGCTAAGTTGGGACACCCCTGTAGGGTTTTGAACTTTCGAAAGTTGTGCCCGCGGTTATGGGCAAATGGGAATTTGTTAATATCCGGTTGTAGAAAACCTGACACTTAACTTAATTAAAATGAATCAACCACGTGTGTAGCCATGATGGTCTCTTTTTCGGCGGAGTCCGGGAAGAGAACACGGTCTCGTGTTATGCTTGAACGTAAATAGTTTTAGGATCACTTCTTGATCTGTATAGCTTCTCGACTGTGTTTGCTTCTCTTCTCGCTCTCATTTGCGTAAGTTAGCCACCATATATGCTAGTGCTTGCTGCAGCTCCACCTCACTACCTTTTCCTACCCATAAGCTTAAATAGTCTTGATCGCGAGGGTGTGAGATTGCCGAGTCCCCATGACTCAGAGATTACTTCCAAAACCAGATGCAGGTGCCGATGATGCCAGTGCAGGGGATGCGACCGAACTCAAGTGGGAGTTCAACGAGGATTCATGACGTTACTATGTTTCCTTTCCGGACGATCAGTAGTGGAGCCCAGTTGGTGCGATCGGGGATCTATGCATTTGGGTTTGTCTTTATTTTGGTTCCGTAGTCGGACCTTGATAGTATTCTGGATGATGTAATGCTATATTTCTGTATTGTGTGAAGTGGCGATTGCAAGCCTACTCTTTATCCCTTTCTTATTCAGTACATGAGATGTGTAAAGATTACCCCTCTTGCGACATGCCTACTATGCGGTTATGCATCTAAGTCGTGCTCCGACACGTGGGAGACATAGCCACATCGTGGGTGTTACAAGTTGGTAATCAGAACCTTCCCCGACTTAGGAGCCCCCCTGCTTGATCGAATCGCTGACGTTGTTGAGTCTAGAAAATTGTATTGAGTCTTATAGGATTATATATATCGGAGAGTAGGATTCTTTTTACTCCTCAGTCCCTTCGTCGCTCTGGTGAGGCCTCCTGACGTAGAGTTTTGACCCTTCTCTTCTCAAATTTCACTAAAAAAATTAGGATCACACGGGTATCTTGGAATCATTCCGATGGTTTTGTGACGAGAACATTGTTCTTGGTGCCTCCTGACATTTAGGGGTTGTGGCAGTGTCCCGGGGAGTTGAGCTCCGAGGTGTTGTTGTCATAATTTTATCGTTGCAGTTTTGGAATACCTGAGTTCGCCGACATCGAAAATCTCTTTTATGTAGTTGTTGGTAAGATAACCTCGACGCCACCCAGTACTGGGGCGGGAGTTCGGGAGTATTGCCATAACTCCTATAACGGATGCTTTTCGAAGGTTGAGGTAAATGATTTTCGAATGTTTCTTGGTTATGTGTTGAAGGATGGATACAACTGGATGTAGGATTTGCTAGTGTTGGGTGAGATATTATGATTCCCCTGTATCCCCAACACATGATTACATAACCAGAAAGTTTCGGGAGTTTATAAGTGGGAATTCAAGTAGCTCTTAGGATATCTTTCCGACAGATGCATGATATGAGATTGGGGTTCGACGTCTAGTGGTCTGCCTATCCACGGTTGGTTTTACAGTGGTCTCGTTGTGTCCTAAAGAGTCCTTGGCTATGCTGACTCGGGGACGCTTCGTATGTCATGTGCACTGCCTTGTACATGATGGTGCTGTACGGTTGATCCCATGTGGGCCCCACCACAAAAACTTCGGACTAAATCTCTATCATATGTTTGTTCCGGCTTATTTTGCAAGCCAATCCTTTGTTTTTGATCGATTGTGGTATTCGAGTTGCTTCAATGTCAAATGTGTTTCCACACCTTTCCTAAGAGGTATTCTCATGTGAATACTAATCCT
This sequence comes from Triticum urartu, assembly GCF_003073215.2. Taxonomy (NCBI): domain Eukaryota; kingdom Viridiplantae; phylum Streptophyta; class Magnoliopsida; order Poales; family Poaceae; genus Triticum; species Triticum urartu. Next base: position 526,402,375 of record NC_053026.1, read on the forward strand.
TCATGATCATCGAGGTTTTCATGTTAATTCTTTTTCAACCGGCGTGTTTCTCTTCAAGTGGATCCGATCATTTTCGACATCCGCAAGATCTATTCTAAGTTCTCTCAACGGTGTTTGTTTTATCCTTCCCAAGTTGCCTTTTGTTTTGCCCACCCTCCCACCCTTTTTCTACAAGGACTAAGATTTATTAATCAAGTATCCATCTTATTGATGGGAAGCCTCTCCATTCTTTTCCGTCAATGTTCTTACCCGGTGGTTCTCATGAAGATGCTCTACAAGTTTATCATTCTTCGTTCTCTTTTCTCCTCCAGTGGGTTCAATTCAAGCTTTCGGTGTTGATCATATTCTTTTCCTTAGTTCAAATGCTTTCTCATGCCGGTGCACCTCATAATCATTCCCCGCTTGCTATTCAATTGTTCCGGAGTGCTGAAGATATCTCAGAAGATTCGCATTTTCATTCCTAATCCGTTCAAGATATCTCGGGGTTGTTATCTCATCCAGGCCATTTAATTCAACCGGTGCAATCTCTCTTCAAATCATGTCAACGGTGTTTCTCTTGAGTGGGTCCTAACCCACAGGTCTTTTCCCAGAATCTTACCTGACTCTTCTAATTTTTCCCCGGAGCTATTCACAAATTCTTTTCCAAGTTTGACGTAAGAATGTTTTGTCATCAGTCAAATGTCTTTCTCCAAGATCTTTAAAATTCTTCTCGTTGCTGGTTCAACCTTTCTAATTTTCATTCTGGAGTGCCTCAACAAATCATGGTGGTGTTCTCGTCGTCATTCTCGGATTTTGAAGACCGAAGAAGAGTTTTTTCTCCATATCTTATCCGTTCTCTCAAAGGTTCCTGGTTCTAACTTGCTGCCATCCTCTCATAATTGTTTTCGATTGTGAGAATTCTTTTCACCCATCCGGAGCAATTTAAGAGCCTTTTCAGTTTGATCATCCGGAGCCCAGCATCTCAGATTTATTCATTCTCAGCTTTCAGCTCTCGTTCTCCAAATCGTACCGGTGCATCGATCAAATATCCTCTAATCAGTTCATGATCTCTTCGTTCTCGTGTATCTAAATTCCCTCAAGTACCTTCGTTCGTTTTCTAATTCTTCCCGGTGTTTCCTTATATTTTCTTCGTTCGTTTTTAATTCTTACGGTGATTCGTTCTAGATTTCTCTTCCTTCATTATCATATCAATTTATCCGTTGTTTCAATCCTACCGGTGGTTCGTCGAAGACCTTCTCAAGTTTGTGCCATATCTATCTTAATCCTTTCTACGAGATTAAGTTGTATGCAATCCGTTGCTTGTCATCAATTTAATTGATGAAGGATAAGCATAATGTAATTCTTATTCTTGTTTCATCCAAGTGATTAATTCCTTATTCCGAAGGTTCATCAAAATTCTTGGTTTCAATTGTTTCATCTTTTCTTTTCCCGGAGTTCCAAGCTCTCTCAAGTATGTCACCACGAAGCTCCATCTTAATCATTGCAAGGCTTCAATCTTATTCTTTTCATCCTTCACTTCTTTTTAATCATTCTTTTAATTACCGGAGTTCTTCATGGAGGCTCTACATGGTGGTTCGTCAAGGATTCTTTTCATCTCTTCATTGTTTCCCTATCAATTATTTTTTTCGGTGGCAGAATTTCACCTCAAGTTTTCGAGATGTTTTCCATAAGCCCACAACAAGCTTACTCTTTTCGTTGTTGGTTTTCCAACAACTCCGTTCGACCCTTCGCCTAAGGATGCCTTTGCAAGCTCATTTGAGGTAGAAGATGTTGTTTTCTCCACCGTTCTTTTGATTCCCTTCTTACATTTGTTCCGGAGGCATTGTGTTGTTGCTCTCTTCAACCCATCATCTTGTTTTGTCAAGATCATGTTCAATTCCTTCCATTTACAGTCGGAATGCTGCCCAAATTACATCATTCTTTTCCTTCTCTATCTTGTTTAACCAGAGTGTTGTGCCCTTTGCTCAAGTTTTTTTCATCCTATCAAGTCTTGCATCTCTTTTCAAACGGAATGCTGTCCGAATTGGTTCTTCCTTGTTCCTCTTTTCTAACGGAGAGTTATCAACTTTGTTCATCTCCATTGTATTCTTTCTTTCAAGTTGTTAAGGTTCTTTGGTTTCACTCATTTGTCAAAGAAGCAACTTAGTTTTACCTCTTCTCTCCCTCTTCTTTTTCTCTTTGGTGCCATCCTAGATCTCGGGACGAGATCCTCTCGTAGTGGTGGAGTGTTGTAACGCCCCGAATGCAACTTGTCATATTTGTACTCCGACTCTTGCCTTTTCCGGAGATGCGATATGAGATTCCTTCGTGGTTGGGTTTTGTCTTCGTTTTGCATTTTGTTCATGTCATGCATTTCATATCATGTCATCATGTGCATCGCTTTTGCATACGTGTTCGTCTCATGCATCCGAGCATTTTCCCCGTTGTCCGTTTTGCAATCCGACACTCCTACGTCCTCCGGCGCCCCCTTTTGTCTCTTTTCGTGCGGGTGTTAAACTTTCTCGGAATGGACCGAGATTTTCCAAGCGGCCTTGGTACACCACCGGTAGACCGCCTGTCAAGTTTCGTGCCATTTGGAGTCCGTTTGATACTCCAACGATTAACTGGGGAACCGTAAAGGCCTCGTGTGTGTTGCAGCCTAACACCCCTTCAAAGTGGCCCAATAACCCATCCAAAACCCATCCATCATCTCGGCCGTTCGATCACGATCGCGTGGCCGAAAACCGCTTCCCATTTGGACTCTCCTAGCTCCCTCTACCTATAAATATGTGCTCCCCTCAAGATTCGCGGATGAAACCCTAAGAAATAGCCCCCGCCGCCGCCACATTTTTTCCACCGCCGCCGGACCCGTCCGCCTCCGCCGCCCGCGCCAATCGGCGAGCAACACGTGGCGCCGCGCCCACATCGTCGTGCCTCCCCACTGCTAGGCCCGCCCCGGGCCGTGCCCCAAACCGTCCGCCGCCCGCGCCCTACTGCTCCGCCGCCCGTGCCTCGCCCGTGAGCGCGCGACTCCGCTCGCTGCCGTCTGACCGCCGTCCGCCGCTTCCCTGGCCCGGTCGCCGCCGCCCTGCGCCCTCCACCTCGCCCGCACCGCCGCCGAGCGCGCGGTCGCCGCTTCGGTCGCCCGCCGCCGCGCCATGCCGGATCCGGCCGGATCTCGCCGCCCCGACCCGCCGGCGTCCTCTTCGGCCGTCTTCTCCACCAACTCCGGCAAGTCTCCGGCGTGCCTCGGTTTCCGTGCGAGGAACCCTAGATCCATTTCGGAGGGGTATAATTTCTCTAAGTCTTTCTGGGATACATTTTATGCCCCTGTTCGTGATGCCATAACTTCTCATCCGTAGCTTCGTTTCGTGCGTGTGATATATCAAAATGTTCATCGTGATGTTCTCTTCCTTTTGTTCCATTGTGTCATTCTTGTTTGAGTCCATCCTGATGCACAAATGACTGTTGCAAGGGTGCTATAAAATGTTAGTTCCTGATTCTTAGCAGATTATGAGTTTTGTCATTTTTGCTACATTTCTTGTGTGCTGCATATGGACATAAGCTCTACATGTGTTTTGGGCTATGACATGCCATCTTTACAGGGGTGTATGCCATGTATTTTTGTGATCAATGTGGTGACTAGCACAAGCATGCAAAGTAGCTCTCGTGATATTGCTGATTTCAGGGACTTAGAATTTCACTAAGTCATTTCCCTGCTGTTATTTTTATGCCATGTATTCATGTTGCTACCGAGAGATCCGTTTTTCTTTTGAGTATGTTCAGTAAGTATGATTTTGACATATTGTTGTGCTCTATCAATCCATGCCCCTGTTTGCATTTATGGAGTGCCCTATCATGACTCAATCTTGCTCTACTTTTGCTATAAAATGTTTCTGGCAGATTGTTTACGTGTTAATCAACTTCGCCAAGGTTGTTGTAGTTGATCCATGCATGCTATGAGTTTGTTCTTGCTTTGGTTAGCTTCATGATCTTGTCTTCTTACTGGTAGTATGCTCAGCTTGTCATGAAATGTCTTGTGGTGAGTGAATCGAGCTCGCAAAGAGGCCTTCGTAATTCTGTTTATGCCATGCCCAGTTTTCTGCTAAGTCTGAATCTGTTAACGAAACTTTCTATGTTTACATGGGTGCCATCATATCTTCTGATCCTTTTGGGCTTATGGTCAGTAAGGGACTTTTGTTCTATGCTTTGAGTAGATTCATGCCATGCCTTGTATTGCTATGTTCTGTTCCTGTAGCATGTTGTTATCTTACTCTAAACATTGCTTCCTGATGTTAATTCCTGACATGTTAGTATTTTCACTAAGTCTGTGAAGCTGATATCTTTTGCATTTTTGTCATGCTTGTTTGAACCTGCTCTTGTGTGTTTTAGCCGTAGCTAAGTGTTCATCTTTTGTCAAGAATCTTGAGTAGATCACTGCCATGTACTTTGTTGCTATGTTGGGGTGCAGTAGCTTAGTTTCTCGTTGCTTTCTAGATGGCATCGTGCTGTTAATCGCAGGATTGTGCCATTCTTGTTTTGCTTGCCATTTGCAAACCGTGCATCCGATTCCGATGATCTTTATATCAATTTCGACCGAAATCAACTCATCTTTCCAGTGGCACACTTGGTTTGCTAAGTTGAGGCCTATTTCAACCTTTTCCTTCCGGAGCACGCATATGCATTGCATATCACATCCCGCATGTCATGTCATGTTTTGCATCATGTTGCTTGCACATTGCATCGTGATTGATTGTGGTTTCCTTTGCTTGTGTTTTTTCCTTGGGTAGAGCCGGGAGACGAGTTCGTGATCGAGGAACCCGTTGAGTATGCTTACGAGGATCAAGGTTACGTCAACTCGGAGAACTTTGCAGGCAAGATGACCATATCCTCGAAATCACTTCTATCTTTGCTTGCTAGTTGCTCGCTCTATTGCCATGCCGCGATACCTACTACTTGCTATATCATGCCTCCCATATTGCCATGTCAAACCTCTAACCCACCTTGTCCTAGCAAACCGTTGTTTGACTATGTTACCGCTTTGCTCAGCCCCTCTTATAGCATTGTTAGTTGCAGGTGAAGATGAAGTTTGTTCCTTGTTGGAACATGGATATTGTTGGGATATCATTATTATATCTTGTTTACTTTAATGCATCTATATACTTGGTAAAGGGTGGAAGGCTCGGCCTTATGCCTGGTGTTTTGTTCCACCCTTGCAGCCCTAGTTTTCGTCATACCGGTGTTATGTTCCTTGATTTTGCGTTCCTTACGCGGTTGGGTGTTATGGGAACCCCTTGACAGGTCGCTTTGAATAAAACTTCTCCAGCAAGGCCCAACCATGGTTTTACCATTTGCCTACCTACCACCATATACCTTCCCTTGGGTTCTGCAGACTCAAGGGTCATCTTATTTTAAACCCCCCCGGGACAGTGCTCCTCTGAGTGTTGGTCCGAACCGAGCCGCCTGCGGGGCCACCTCGGGGAAACTCGAGGTTTGGTTTTACTCGTAGCATGTCTCATCCGGTGTTGCCCTGAGAACGAGATACGTGCGACTCTTATCGGGATTTGTCGGCACATCGGGTGGCTTTGCTGGTCTTGTTTTACCATTGTTGAAATGTCTTATAACCGGGATTCTGAGTCTGATCGGGTCTTCCTGGGAGAAGGAATATCCTTCGTTGACCGTGAGAGCTTGTGATGGGCTAAGTTGGGACACCCCTGCAGGGTTTTGAACTTTCGAAAGTCGTGCCCGCGGTTATGGGCAGATGGTAATTTGTTAATATCCGGTTGTATAAAACCTGACACTTAACTTAATAAAAATGAATCAACCGCGTGTGTAGCCATGATGGTCTCTTTCCGGCGGAGTCCGGGAAGAGAACACGGTCTCGTGTTATGCTTGAACGTAAATAGTTTTAGGATCACTTCTTGATCTGTATAGCTTCTCGACCGTGTTTGCTTCTCTTCTCGCTCTCATTTGCGTAAGTTAGCCACCATATATGCTAGTGCTTGCTGCAGCTCCACCTCACTACCTTTTCCTACCCATAAGCTTAAATAGTCTTGATCGCGAGGGTGTGAGATTGCTGAGTCCCCGTGACTCACAGATTACTTCCAAAACCAGATGCAGGTGCCGATGATGCCAGTGCAAGGGACGCGACCGGACTCAAGTGGAAGTTCGACGAGGATTCAGGACGTTACTATGTTTTCTTTCCGGACGATCAGTAGTGGAGCCCAGTTGGGGCGATCGGGGATCTATGCATTTGGGGTTGTCTTTATTTTGGTTCCGTGGTCGGACCTTGATTGTATTCTGGATGATGTAATGCTATATTTATGTATTGTGTGAAGTGGTGATTGTAAGCCAACTCTTTATCCCTTTCTTATTCAGTACATGGGATGTGTAAAGATTACCCCTCTTGCGACATGCCTACTATGCGGTTATGCCTTTAAGTCGTGCTCCGACACGTGGGAGATATAGCTGCATCGTGAGTGTTACACCGTGACAATGATTAACGGGAGCGTTATTTTTTATTGAATAAAACAAGATAAAAATGTAGCAATGGTGGCCTAGGTCATGCTCAATTTTAGGAGGGGTGGATGCACGCTACAGTATAGGAAACGCACCCGTAATTAGATGACTTCGTTAACTAAACCTTAGAGGATAAAATCTTTCAGATTTGCGTCCCTTCCTTATCGGAAGGCGGCGGCGGCCATGGACGCTGTGGCGGCTTCCGAACCAAAGAAGCGGAGGCGGGATGAACAAGGGCCTCCGGCGAGCAGCGATGGCGCGACGATGCGGGCCTCGACCTCATCAGCCGTCTGCCCGACGAGATGCTCGGCACCATCATCTCCTTCCTCTCCCGATCAAGGGCGCCGCGTAGACAGCCATTCTCTCCTCGCGGTGGCACCACATCTGGCGCTCCACCCCGCTCAACCTCATCGTCGACGATGGTGTCTCCCGGAATGAAAGAAAGGGCATCGCCGTCGTGTCCAAGATCCTAGCCGCACATCCTGGGCCCGCGTGCCGCTTCTCCAGCAGGACCCACCTCCACCGCGGCTTCTACACCAAGCTCGACGACTGGTTCCGGTCACCCGCCCTCGATGGCCTCGAAAAGCTCGAGTTCCACGGAGATGACATGTCGCCGCTCCAACTGCCTCCATCTGCGTTCCGCTTCGCTCCCACGCTGCGCGCCATCGCCATCAACCGCTGCAATGTGCCCGAGATTAACACTGCCACCGCGCTTCGTTTCCCTCGGCTGAAGAAACTCAAGCTCTACGAGGTCCCCATCTCGAAAGCGGCCCTCCAACACCTGCTTGCCGGCTGCACTGCGCTCGAGATCCTCGAGCTTCAGGACATACATGGGCTCAACACAGTCCGGATCGTCTCGCAGACTCTCCGCTGTATTGGTTTCTCTGTTTGTTGCTACTACAAAGTAGATGTGGTGTTCCACGAGCTTGTCATTGAGGATGCACCTTCTCTTGAGAGACTAATTCAACTTCATAACAATGGTCCAAAAACAATCAGGGTCATTTCCGCACCGAAATTGGTGATGTTGGGCTGCCCTAGAATCTCCAAACTTGTGATTGGCAACGTAATTATAAAGGTAGAGAAAGTCTTATTCTTCTTGAAACTTGCATGATGCATTAATTTGGCCATATTCTATTTGAAGTCTCTTATTTTCTTGATGTATGCATTGGATTTTGCCAGGAAATGATCCCCATCAGCTTCACTGCATCGGTGCGCACAGTGAAGGCCTTGGTTTTAAATTCTGTCGGCCATAATCTTGATGCAATTATTGGATTCCTTAGATGCTTTCCATGCGTGGAGAAGCTACACATTCAGGTGAATATCTTTTTTGTTAAATGTTAACCACTCTAGCAAAAGGGTCTAAATCTCATGAGTTCAACCAATTCAAAGGTGTTTTAAATTTCATCAGTCATGTATTTTTTGGACACCCAGCTTGGACGTACTGAAATAATATCCGATAAAGTTAACTTCCCCTATAAAGTTTATCTTTTGCTAACTTTTCACCAACTTTACAATGACAAATCTAGTGGTCAAAACTGCATCGAGCAGACTTTGATGGTAATAAAAGGAAACATGTTATTCGAACACCTTGTCTAGCCATCCTCATTTCAGACCTCATGTTACTCACCCTGATGAGATTAGATGGCATCTATGAAGATAATATTCTTTCTGTTGTGACAACTACGTACGTTTATTTTGTTCTCTCCTTTTGCAGTCATGTCTTCCGATTATGAATGATATGAAAATTGTGCGGCAATATGACATGCGCGATCCTATCGAATGCCTTGATCTCCATCTCAGAGAAATAATATTGAACGGGTATGAAGGCAGGGCACATGATCTTAACTTTGCCAGGTTCTTTGTTCTGAATGCAAGGGTGCTCAAGGTAATGAAATTTGGTGTCTGTGTTAGTAGCTACAGTGAGAACTGGATCGCTAATCAGCACATGGAGCTACAACTGGATAACAGAGTTTCTAGAGATGCACATTTTGATTTCAAAAGAAATTGTTGCCCTTGCAGTTTTTACTATAACACACACACATACATGATATAATGATGACTCATCCCTTTAATAGCTAAATGCAGCCCGGAATGGCTTGATGCCCTCTCAAGGGATATTCAACTTATCTTGACATATCTTTTGTTATAAACATTCTGTCTTTTTATATGAAATGATTAAAAGCTTTCGTTACACTATTTCCATTTGAGAGAAATCCTTGATATGTGTTCATTTGTTGGAAGAGTTGCAATGTTATGTCAGCATGCAGGAGTTGAAGGCGCATGTTACGGAAATAAAGAGATTAAGCCATAGAGCAATTGTGCACAAATTTCTCGGGATCCCGAAGAACTATGGTTTAAAATGTTATGTCAGCATGCAAGAGCCCGCGTGAAATTTTGTTTAAAATAATTTTGCCAATGCAAAATTTGGATCATGGGGTTACACAAACTTAAGACGTGATTCATAGCGTCGTCATATCACAAAAGCATCATTCAAACTGATGTAAATATATATAAAGTAAATTTATGTGTAACACTGGTCACCGAAATGTGGTAGGTTTTGTGATGTACTCCCTTCATCCAAAATAAGTGACTCGGGTGTACATCGGCCAATTAAAAGGATCACTTAAATGACTATGGTAGTAATTTAAATTTTGATACACACGTTAGCACGCCCAAGCTTCATTGGAAGAGGGGCGGTCCAGAATCATATACTCCATATAGATTAGGTAGAGGTATAGATATGAAAAATGTGGGTCAGTTGTGGTGGCCTTTTTTGAAAAAGAATAAAACCTGATGGTTTTTTGTTTAGGGTTCGCCAATTGTGATGACTTTTGCAATTTCCCCGCGAGCCGTCTCGGAGACCGTGCGGCTGCTGCTCAGCAAGTCTGAGACCAGAGTGAATTTAATTTAGTGGGCGAGTAGCTCGGGGCTTCTGCTATCAGTACAACGCAAATCAATCGATCTTTACTTTTTTGGCGACGGCAGCGACCATGGACGATGCGGCGGCGGTCGCATTCGAGAAGCGGAGGCGGGAAGAGCCTCCGGCGGCAGGGGCGGAGGCCATGGACGATGTAGCGGCGGCTTCCTCATCCCAGAAGCGAAGGCGGGACGAGCCGGAATCGGAAGAGCCTCCGGCGAGAAGGGATGGCGGCAGCGGCGAGGACGCGGGCCTCGACCTCATCAGCGAGCTCCCCGTCGAGCTCCACGGCGTCATCCTCTCCCGCCTCCCCAGCACCAAGGGCGCCGCGCGGACAGCCATTCTCTCCTCCCAGTGGCGTGACACCTGGCGGTCCACCCCGCTCGACCTCGCCGGGCAAGAGCGCAACCGCCAGGGCCGGCTCTGGGGGTAGGCCACCTTGGCCTGGGCCAAGGGCCCCGGTCTGGGGGGAGGGGCCATCATCAGATACATATAAGACTGTACATTTATTTGGCTGAAAAAAATGAATCAGTACAGGCCCAACCCAACTACGGGAGAGGAAAAGGCACGACGCCTGGCATACTACATCGATCGATTCGATCGATTGAATCGCATCTCGGCATCTGCGTCTGGTCCAGGTCGCCTTGGGGGCTCGTCCGCCTCCGCATGCTGCTCTTTCTGTCTCTCGAAGACTCGCACGGACGCCCGGCCGCCGGCTGCTGCAATCAGGTGGCCCTTTAATCCTTGATTCCGTAATTCCCGTCTTGATTTTCTTAGTACGGTTGATTTTCTTGCTTTCTTGGCGTAAACGTATTTATCTTTTCAGTTTCATCATCTTTCTAGTCGTATTGATCTATTGATTTTTTGCAGCTTTAGGATTTAGGTGTTACAATGACGAAACCTAAGTCCGGTGCTGCGAAAAGGAAACAAAAAAAAACTAGAGAATCAATTCATTGAGTCACAAAAAGGATATCTTGGACAACATCTAAATTGAAACTACTGAAGAATTGTTTGAGGTCGACCATGTTACAAGACAGATTGAATGGATTGGCCATGTGCTGTATTGAGAAGGATATGTTGGACAACATTGATCTTGATATTGTCATCAATGATTTTGCTTCTAGAAATGTCCGAAGAAGTTTTTTCGTGAAGAATTGAAGCATTATTGTCTATGAATTAGAATTTGGATCTATTTAAGGTAATCAAACTAGCAGGGAATATTGTTTCTCATATTTAATATTTTGCTACTTTATTAGTCTTCCTTTCATGATATGACATAGTCTGCGTGATTATCAATTTTTTATATGTTATATGTCTCAGAATAATAAAATATGATCGGATATGCATACATATATATTACCTATAAGGGCCCTTTTTTCAACTTGGCCAAGGGCACCGAAAAACATAGAGCCAGCCCTCGCAACCGCATCACCGCCGTCTCCGAGATCCTCGCCGTGCACCGCGGCCCCGTCCGCCACCTCACCCTCGAAACCATCCGCCTCGGCCGCGACCGCTACGCCAAATTTGACGGCTGGTTCCGGTCCCCCGTCCTCGATGGCCTCGAGGAGCTCCAGTTCTATGGCAATGGCAATTCGCCGCGCCTGCTGCCGCTGCGCCCGCTGCCCCTGCCGCCAGCATCGTGTCAGCATAGAGATACTGTCACTAACCGTCAAGCAGGGTCAGTGGCGAGTCCAGAACAAAATTGGAGGGTGGGCTCAAAGTTAACGGCAGAAAAAATGAAACGTTCCTTTCAAGAGAAACAACATCATCTCGTAATTCTTTTATCCAAATGAGCTCAGAATATCACAGAATACTACTGCAAGCATCTAGTGTTGACTCTAATTGTTTTGGGATTTTTGAAAAATATTAAATTTTGAGCTGAAATTTGAATTTGTACAGCTAAATAACCATTATCTCCTTGTCCTTTTGCCAAAATGTAATCAAACTTTCCCAGAATACTAACTAAAACATGCAGTATTCATTTAAGCATACCAGAAAGGTTCATACAATTCACAGACCAAGGCATCAAAGTATGAGAGAAGCAATAACAAAAGACAATGAGATGTTGCTTCTTACTACTGGTCAGTATTGCTACTGGTATTGTAGTTATAGAATAGCTTCACACCAAAATATAGAGATGTATGCCCAAGATCCCTCGCTCAAGTCACCAACCACAAGCTTCATAACCCTGACCACGTAGCCTGGAAATTGACAAACCATGATATTCCAACACATCAACTAAAGCTTCTTTAATTCCAGCAGATGTGCAATCTGTGATGTGCTTAATGGCAAGGAATCTCTCTTGGAGCACTCCATGATCATCTAGAAATCTACGTGCGTCACGAAATCAGATTAGTAAACATTACTAGTGCAATATAAAAACACTAAAAGATGTGTTGGAATGTCAGATTAGTGTTACCTCAAAATCACCGCCATTTGCTCCTTTATTGAACAATCTCTAGCCTCATCAATAAGTATTGAGAAATTCTTATCTCCAATGTCATTCTTAATAACTTTGGTTACCTCCATCAGACAAGCTGTAGCAAGGTCCTTTTGGATGTCAGAACAAATCATTTGTGCATTTCCAGCCCCCTTATCAAATGCATCCTTCACATCTTCCTTCTTGTCCTTATACCAGTCCAATAACTCTCTAAAATTGCCCTTGTTGATGGAAGTGGAGGATTCATCATGCCCACGAAAAGCTTCACCTTGTGCTATGAGATACCTTGCACAATCCAATGATGCAGTTAGGCAGATTTTATAAGATATCTCAGCCTCCTTGCACAATCCAATGATGCAGTTAGGCAGATTTTATAAGATATCTCAGCCTCTTTGCTGTACACTCGGAATTTGGTAACCACACTTGCTCGTTGATTGTTGAAATCATCACAATCTCCCCTAGCAATGTTGTGGTAACTAGATTGACCACCAACATGCTTTTCAAAACTAGCTAAACCTGTTTTCCAACGAGTGTACCCATTTTTTGTGAAAACATCATTGCCAAATCTAATGGCTTGGGATGGTTTCTTGAAAAGGAAGCAATGAAAGCAAAACACAGCCTCCTTATCCACACTATATTCCAACCAATCAAAATTGTCAAACCACGCACGCTGAAAGGATCTCCAAATTTTACCATCCTTTGTCTTCTTGAATTTATGCCCAATAGCTTTGTTTCGCTTGTTCAACAAATAAGCTCTTCTCACATCACTTCTAATTTCAGGGGCATAATCTTCTATTGGTATTCTAAGTCCTGGATCAGCAATAATTTGACTTGGATGAAATTCTAGTATAGGCATTCTTGGTTGGTTTGTATTCTCATCAAATGTGGTGTCATTTCTCTCATTGCTTGGAGTTGAGGGATCAGGTCTCTCATTAGTTGAAGTAGGAACTATGGTCACTACAGCGAGGGAAAGGGGATCTGGGTTCACATTCGCTGGGATCAGTGGACTGGCTGGGATAGGATCAAGTTCTACACGAGGAGTACTTGAACTACTTGCAAAAAAACTGTTTATGCTCATATTTTTTCTCTTCATCTCTGCAAATCTGCAAATAGTTTGCATAGGAATAGGACTTAAATTAATTAAGATAACATGAACTAGCAAGTAGCAACTACAAATGTACAGAAATTATTGATTCAAATTACCCAGCCGACCAGCAGTGAGCACGCGTCAACGCCTCAACTCCTTCAGCAGCAGGCAGCAGGCAACAGCAACAGCAGCAGTACGCCTCTGATGCTCCGACTTAAAGGCTTGGATAGCACCTGGCAGTCTGGCACCGAGCAGCAGCCGGCCGGCGGCGGTCGACGGCCAGCTAGGGTTGGCCGCGGCCAGTTGGCGCCTTGGCTCGTCGCCGTCGTCGGAGTCTCGGAGAGGCGCGCGCGCTTAGCTGCTGGCGCGGTGCTCCGGCAGTCCGACGCCCCGGCCGGTTGTCTGGTCCGCCGCCGGCCGCCCCAAGCCCCCAACACCGACGAACGCTTGGTCTGGGGCTGGATGCGCGTGTCGGCGAGTGGATTGTGCGGCGTGCGTGGACGCTGGAACCCTCGATGCGTGCTTCGTTGCTCTGGTGTGGCCGTGTGGGCTGTTCCGCTGGTGCCTTTGTTTGGGCTAGTGGGCTGACCTGAGAAGAAGAGTAGTATTAAAAAAATTCATTTTTTTGGAGGGTAGGCTAGAGCCCTATGAAGCCCACCTACTGGACTCACCACTGAGCAGGGTGGAAGTCGCGTTCAGAAGGCGAAGACGTAAAGTGTTGGCGGGAGGTTTGAATATGCAGGCCAGCCGTGTGTGGGCTTGAGTGCGTGTAGTGGGCCATGGGCCGAATGTAACGATGGCAGCGTATATAAGCTGGCCATGTGGATCCATGCGGGGTATCGTTGAAATGAAATTTGAAATTACTTCTCTCTCTCTCTCTCTCGCTAATCCCCTTCCTCCGTCTGACCTCGCCGGCGGCGAACCCTAAATCCGGCGGCCTCCTTCGGCCAAAGGCAAGGGTGTGACACATCGGCGACTGCGATCTACCCTAGATCAATGCCGCCTTCCCCGTGTTGAAGCGGCTCAAGCTCTATGATGTCTGCATCTCGGAGGTGGCCCTCCGCCGGCTGCTCGCCGGCTGCATTGTGCTTGAGGCCCTTGAGCTTAGCAGGATCCACGGCTTCAGCAACGTCCAGATCGTCTCGCCCACTCTCCGGAGTATCAGTGTCTCTGTAGTTCGGCCTTTTATGGAGATCTACTACTTGGAAGCACAACCAGCGTTTCAGGAGCTTGTCATCGAGGATGCGCCTTGCCTTGAGAGATTGATGCAAGTTGGTCCACTGGGTCCAAGCCAAATCAAGATCAACGCAGCACCGAAACTGACAGTGTTGGGCTACATGTTTGGCGATATAATCAAATGTTCGCTGATGAGAATTTTTGCTAGTAAGGTATAATAAGTCGTCTCCTACTTGATTCCCATTTTAGTGTTAGACTGTATATTGTACCACAACTGTATTTGTACCTGTATTGTACCTCTTCGTACCCTATATAAAGTGATAGGCCACGCACCAGATGCGTTGAGCCAGTTTCCACCAAATCACAAGTTTAACATGGTATCAGACTAGGTTTTCTAAAACCCTAGCCGCCGCCCTCTGTCCTTGGCCGCCGCCGCCTCATCGGATTGCCGCGCCGCCGCCAAGATCGCCATCGCCATGAGTTCCTCTGGCGCTTCCTCGGCCTCTTCCGCTACCCTGCCCGCCTCCGCACCACCAACCGCAGTGGCGCCCTTCATCCCGCCCCAGCTCACGGTGATCCTTGCCGCCAGCACCACGAGCCAGATGGCCGTGTCCACCACCTCGTGCCCTCTGTACCTCGGCTCGTCCCAGTTTGCTCCAGGGTTCATTCCTCCGCTGCCGTCCCACGCATCGGCGCCGCTGGTGCTGTTCAGCACGGTGCCGCCCCCGGCCCCATCGGCGCCCGAGGCCGTGCCGCCACCCATCATCTCCACCGCGGCAGACGTCGTCGCCCCTGCTGGATC